>NW_028261390.1:13733530-14033530 GCF_051295495.1 Thamnophis sirtalis
GGATGGTAGGAAGGCCTGGAGGAAGGTTTTCCATGGGGTTGTGATGGGTCAGACACGACTTCACAACTAACAACAACAAATACAAAACTGGTTTCCACTTGTCCCTATCCCTGTGCTGAAGAATATATTATACAGAAATATTAAAAATATTTTCCAGTATACATATCATGGTTTGCTATCATGACTAATCAATTTAATGCAGTTGTGAAGTTTTGCCTCCATGTAATTTTACATGCATGTATAGTCGTGTTTGAAGAAAGAAGTAGCCAACTCAAACTTCAGGCTAAATGTATGTAAATCATCTCAATTTACTATTTGCATTTTTTTAAAAACTACCAGCAGTGAAAATAAGCAGCAGATAAAAAAGAAAATCTGGGCAGTTTATAAGCATAACAATGAAGGAATTTCCATTCCTGGTTTTGAGCAATAACAGAGAGTTTGTGCTCTTTGCCATAGTTTATTCCTTCATTTTGTCTATTACGTATTTTCTCTCTCTCTTTTTTTTTAACTTGCGAACTTCTCAGAGTTGTTGGCAGTCAATCAATGTCTAAATTTAATGAAAGAAATAATAGGCTCTAATTTGCCTATTTCCACTATAAACTATGGATGCACAAATTATACACGGAATTTATTTTTAAATGGTAACTATGTCAGAACATAATAGAATTTGGAAGGCTCATGGGTAACAAGATTCTGAGCAGGATATTTGTCCAGACAGGAGATGATCAAATCAGTTAATAGGCGGAGTTGCATTTCTCAAGCAGTCTATTCAGAATTGATATGGTAATTAAGCAGTTACTGAAGTTTGAAAGCCCCCAATGGACTGGAATTTTAGTGGAATATTCTGTTCCTCATTCAACCCCACACATTCATAAAACAGAGCAGAAAACTGCCAAATTATGTGGTGTCTAAACTAGACAGTGTAAAAAATATAGGTTGTGTGCCTAATTTATAATACTAAAAAGCAGCGACATTACACTGCCAACAAAAGTGCATATAGTCAAGGCTATGGTTTTCCCAGTTGCAATGCATGGCTGTGAAAGTTGGATTGTGAGAAAGGCTGAACACCAAAGAATGGAAGCCTTTGAACTATGGTGCTGGAGAAAACTCCTGTGAGTCCCTTGGACTGCAAGGCGATCAAACCGGTCAGTCCTAGAGGAGATCGACCCTGATTGCTCTTTAGAAGGCCAGATCCTGAAGAGGAAACTTAAATACTTGGGCCACCTAATGAGAAGGAAGGACTCACTGGAGAAGAGCCTAATGCTGGGAAAGATTGAAGACAAAAGAAGAATGGTACGACGGAGAATCAGGTGGCTGGATAGAGTCACCGAAGCAGTAGGCATGAGCTTAAATTGACTTCAATGGATCGTAGAGGACAGGAAGGCCTGGAGGAACGTTGTCCATGGGGTTGCGACAGGTTGGACACAGCTTCGCAACTAACAACAATGCCTAATTTATGTATGTGTTATGGAAGTATTTTGGGAAGTATCATCAACCTTCAAAGCTCCTTGGTAAATTAGAATCTTATTCTTAAATAGCAATAGCAATAGCAGTTAGACTTATATACCGCTTCATAGGGCTTTCAGCCCTCTCTAAGTGGTTTACAGAGTCAGCATATCGCCCCCACAGTCTGGGTCCTCATTTTACCCACTTCGGAAGGATGGAAGGCTGAGTCAACCCTGAGCCGGTGAGATTTGAACCGCTGAACTGCAGATAACAGTCAGCTGAAGTGGCCTGCAGTACTGCACCCTAACCACTGTGCCACCTCGGCTCTTCCCTTTAGTAACTGCCGCCTTACTAGGTGGACCACACAGGAAATATGAGTTAATTCTTTTTAATTGTAAGACAGAATGTTGCAATTCTCTGTATCTCCTTTATGCTTTGAGAAATTAGGGAGGGTCTCTTCTTCTCTCCTGCCCATTATCTAGCTGTGGGCTATGCTGTCTCTTACTACTTTCCCCCTGGCTCCCAAGATCATTCCTATGTATTATTGTAGTAACTATTGGAGTATTTATCATTTGCCTGGACAAGTTCAGAGAAATCATTCACTTAATTTCTCTTTGCACAGGTCTGGTGGAGAATGTCAAAAGATCAGTGGGTCCCATCTCTGGTGTGTTCATGAGAAAGTAAAGTAAAAGATGTCCCCATAGGTTTTATCCCACTAGTCATGAGAGACTTTAGGGTGTGTGTGTGTGTGTGTGTGTGTTCGTCTCTGTTTCTTAAGCCACAGAGGCACAGCATTGTCCGGAAATGTTTCTACAGTCACGTGACAGGCATGACATCATGTTGCGTACAGCAAAACATAGCTTCCTGCATGCCTATTCATCTACTTACATTTGCATGCTTCTGAATTGTTAGGTTGGCAGGAGCTGAGACAAGTGATGGTAACTTACTCTGTCTCCTAGTATTTGGGTCTCAAACTGTTGCGCTATAGTGTCAACTCTCGAAATGACTCTAGCTGAAGCTATATTTTTCTTGTTTCGTTTCTTAGTTGCCTTACCTAAGGGGGTGAGGGGGACTTATGGAATGTAGAATGTTTTCTTCCAATGTGCCAGGCATAACAACAATAAGGCTCCTGAGAACCAAGGTCAAATCAGTGTACCCTAGCAAAGGCAGGAGGGAGTGCTGAGAAGTTCATCACCTGCTTGGTTGGATAACGTGACCTGTGACACAAGGAAGGTGGCCTTTGACTGAAGAAGCCAAGGCCTCAGTGTCTTGAATTGGTTGGGAGCGTTACTCAGAACCATGACATAAGCAAAGGTAAAGGTTCCCCTTACACATATGTGCTACTTGTTCCCGACTCTGGGGGGCAGTGCTCATCTCCGTTTCAAAGCCGAAGAGCGAGCGCTGTCTGAAGATGGCCAGCATTGCCACTGAAGGCGCACGGAACACTGTTACCTTCCCACCAAAGGTGGTCCCTATTTTTATACTTGCATTTTTACATGCTTTCAAACTGCTAGGTTGGCAGAAGATGGGACAAGTAATGGGAGCTCACTCCGTATTGCGGCATTAGGGTTTTGAACTGCCAGCCATTTTGATTGACAAGCTCAGTATCTTAGCCACTGAGCCACCGCGTCCCACAACCTTTAATGGTCTAAGTCTCAGCACCTTAACCAGTGAGCCAATGCATTCCTTCATGAGAAAGTAGATAGGTAAAAAGTGGAAAAGGTAATTTTTAAAAAGAAATATAGTTACATCAAGGGCATGTTTTTCTATGCTGTGAGAATTTCTCTGCTTTTCCGTTTTTGTTTGCAGGCTCTATATTTATAACATTGCAAAAAATGTGACAGAATTTGGCAGCCGTTCTGGAAACAGTAATTTAAAAATGAATGAATGAGCATTAGTTTGAAGTACAAGCATTAGCAAGAGAGTTACCAACTTATAAGTAGCTCTCTTGATCCGGAGTTTTTACATGTTTAGGTATATATGTACACTCACTCACCTATATGCTGAATTATTATCTTGTTAAAAAAACTTCGGGATATCAGCAATTAATATTGCAGCTGGATGTTTAGGTATATATGTATATACATTTCATCTATATCAATAGCTTTCAATAGCCTGGAAGAGTATTCCTTTGGTGCTTAATTAAGCCCTGAGCTTTAATAAGAAAAATAGCTAAATAATTAATTAATGATTAAAAATCAGCTGTGTGTTCTTTATATTGATTTATGTACGCAGCTACCGTGACCCGTCAAATGCGCGCTCGACAAAAGCGCGGCGACAACACCGTGGTGAGAAAACCGCAACTTCAAAATCGCGCCCACAAAATGGCACTGACAAATGCGCGCTCACAAAAGTGCAATTAGGGTTAAGGTAAGGGTTAGGGTAAGGGTTAGGTTTAGGGTTAGGTTTAGGGTTATTACATTGTTTTCGCGTTGTTTGTTGATCGCACGCTTTTGATGGCGCGCATTTGTCGGCATTTGTCTGCGCCCTTCTGTGGGCGCGATTTTGACCTCGCGGTTTTCTCGCCATGGTTTTGTCGGGCGCCCTTTTGTCGAGCGCGCATTTGTCGGTGAACCCGCAGCTACTATTGCAGGGTTTTAAGGCATGTAGTTTCCTTGGCAATAAACTAGTAATGGATGCATGGTTTATGTATGGTGGTTTCAAATATGTTTTTGTGCAAATGATGGCATAGATACAAGTCATCATTATTCATTTCTTTATTCATTTTATATCACTGCGTGCAAAACAATGGTGGGATTCAAAAACTTTTACTACTGGTTCTGTCGGTGTGGCCTGGTGGGCTTGGCAGGGAAAGAATACTGCAAATTCCCTCCCCAACCCACTAAACTGCTTTTGAGCTCTGTTCTACTGTGCAGCGCAACAAAAGGAGATCCAGCCAATAATCTGGAACTTGGGAGGCAGCGAATAGATCAGGGGTGGGGCCAGCCAGAGGTGGTATTTGCCGGTTCTCCAAACTACTCAAAATTTCCACTACCGGTTCACTAGAACTGGTCAGAACCGGCTAAATACCACCTCTGTTGCAAAACAAGTTTTAAAGTATATTCTAAACATATTCTGTCTTGTTGCCCTGTTTCCGAAGGTCATTCCCAAATACCATTACAAAAACACAATAACCTTTGAATAATATTAAAAGATGCAACTCATCTTTTAACCCAACATCCATACATTGTCGCCATTTCTGACAGAATTCCATTCCCAAATCTAAATAATTTATTTCCATAAAAAGTAGTTTGTACAATCAAAAGAACAATTAAAAAAATGTGAGAATGTGAGCAGGAAATTCTAGATTCTGTTAATGCAACCTTACAATAAAGTTGAATTAATTCATCTGGTCCTGTTTTCTGTCTGATCTACCTCATAAGACTGACAGCTGTAGAGGATAATACTCTTAAAAATGTAATATAGAAAACTCTGGGAAGCTTGTTGCCATGAAAAAAAAAAATCAATAGGAAAGGGGATCAGTTGAACATTTGTTATTGTATTTAACTTCTGTTTCTTCCCAGGTTTGAACTATTATACAGTAGCATTACAGTATAACAAGAAAGCCATTTTACAGCTTTATTGCTTGTTATTTCAAAATTCGATTGCCCTGCAGTCTTAAACTTAGTGGATTTTTTAGCTATCATAACAATAATGTATTAATAATCACCCTGAGCTGTTTGGGTCATAACTTGTGAAAGCAATTGGTTCAATAGATTTATTATCTCAGTGTGGCAGGATGGGGGAAATGAAATGGCCTTGCTTATATAATTACATATTATTTGCATTGAAACCAACACAGAAGCGCTTGGAATGAAAGTTAGGGTTAAGTAAGATACAAAACTAAGAGCACATCTTTAGCTACCGTTTTTCTTACAATATTCTACCATTATTTTCCAATCCAGGCATACTTGGTGCCCTTTGTCTCATCTTTTCTTTTCACAACAATCCTAGAAGCTGGGTTAGAGCTTTGAAGTGGAAACATGGAACACTCTTTTGAACCTTTCTGCTAATCTATTGTGGTCTTTCTTGAGTTTGACTTAGGGTCAAATAATGTTTGATTGCTTGTCCTCTCTTTATCACACACAGAATTATAAAGAAACTGGAATCTTTGCTTATTTGCACACTTAGCAATTATCCAGTGGTGGAATTCAAATTTTTTTAGTACCACTTCTGTGGGCATGGCTTGGTGGGCATGGCGTGCCTTGGTGGGCATGGCTTGGTGGGCGTGGGGGAAGGATACTGTAAAATCTCCATTCCCACCCCACTAAACAGATAAAATAGCCCAACCTATCAAAAACAGTACCACAAAAATCAGATTAGGAACACAAGTTTTAATAGGGAAGAAAATGATAAGTGAGCACCTGTCTACCCTAGACAAGTTCAAATCACCAGGACCAGATGGATTACCCCCAGGGTTCTGAAGGAACTGGCAGACGAGATCTCAGAACCACTGAACTATATCTTTCAGAGATCCTGGAGCACCGGGGAACTGCCAGAGGACTGGAAAAGAGCTGATGTGGTACCCATCTTCAAAAAAGGAAAATAAAATAGATCCAGGAAACTACAGACCTATCAGCCTGACCTCAATACCAGGAAAGATTCTGGAAAAGATAATCAAGCAACAATTAGCGAACACTTAGAAGCAAACAAAGTAATAGCCAAAAGCCAACATGGGTTTGTCAAAAACAGATCATGCCAGACTAATATTATTGCATTCTTTGACAAAGTGACAAAATTAGAGGACAAGAGGAATGCCGTGGATATAGTTTATTTGGATTTCAGTAAGGCATTTGATAAGGTAGACCATAACCTATTATTAGATAAAGTAGAAGAATGTGGGTTAGACAGCATCATCACCAGATGGATTCGTATTTGGCTGACCAACTGCTTTCAACGTGTAGTCCTCAATGGAACTGCATCTACATGGAAGTATGCAGTGGAGTACCCCAAGGCTCTGTTTTAGGCCCAGTACTCTTCAACATCTTCATCAATGATTTCGATGAGGGAATAAATAAATAAACTCAACAAATTTGCAGAAGACACCAAGCTGGCAGGAATAGCCAACACTCCAGAAGATAGGCTCAAGATACAGAAGGATCTTGACAAATTTGAACATTGGGCACTATCTAATAAAATGAAATTCAATGGTGAAAAGAGTAAGGTTCTACATTTAGGCAACAAGAATGAAATGCACAGGTACCTTATAGGTGGTAGCTTACTCAATAGTAGTAACTGTGAGAGGGATCTTGGAGTCCTAGTGGACAGCCATTTAAATAGGAGCCAGCAGTGTGCAGCAACTGCCAAAAAAGCCAACACAGTTCTAGGCTACATAAACAGAGGGATAGAAACAAGATCACGTGAAGTGTTAATACCACTTTATAATGCCTTGGTAAGGCCACACTTGGAATATTGCATTCAGTTCTGGTTGCTACGATGTAGAAAAGATGTGGAGACTCTGAAAGAGTGCAGAGAAGAGCAACAAAGATGATTGGGAGACTGGAGACTAAAATATATGAAGAATGGTTGCAGGAACTGGGTATGTCTAGATTAATAGAAAGAAGAACTAGGGGAGACATGACAGCAGTGTTCCAATATCTCATGGGTTGCCACAAAGAAGAGGGAGTCAAACTATTCTCTAAGGCACCAGAGGGTAGAACGAGAAGCAATGGGTGGAAACTAATCAAGGAGAGAAGCAACTTAGAACTGAGGAGAAATTTCCTTACATTTAGAACAATTAATCAGTGAAACAGCTTGCCTCCAGAAGTTGTGAATGCCCCAACACTACAAGTCTTTAAGATGTTGGATAGCCATCTGTCTGAAACGGTATAGGGTTTCCTGCCTAGGCAAGGGGTTGGACTAGAAGACCTCCAAGGTCCCTTCCAACTCTGCTATTGTATTGCATTGTATATATTTCTGTATATAAACCACTATTAACTGTATAAAGGCTTTGTGTGCTGTGTGCTGTGTGCTGCGTTTTGCTCCTAGGTGCATCTCATAATAATAGTAACACTGTCAAAACTCTGACACTTTCTCAGTGGAACCAACCTCACAAAGTTTTTTTTTTTTGGTGGGGGGGAACCCTCCTAGTTTAATTTGTTGATCTGTTGACGGGTGGGGGGGAGGGAGCTGGAATCGGTTCTAAACAGCACTGTAGATTTGTGGAACCTCTTCTATAGAAGAGGTTTGAACTGGCAGGAACCCACCACTGTGATAGTCCCAGTCAGTGACGTGCAGTGAGGGTTATGCCTGGTGAGGCTCAGCTGGGCATCTCTTCAAAGACTCGCCAACTCCAGCGGATTTCCTTCCCAGCCTTAGGTGAAGCAGCTCAGCGGGGCAGCGGTCGGCCTCGGTGACGGGGGGGGGGAATTTGCATTGTGGGAGCTGCCAAGCGCCTGGGTCTGCAGCAAAGGCGCTTGGCAGCTCCTGCAATGCAAAATGCCCCAGACACCAAGCCACTGTGACTGGAATCTGGAAGCAACTATCTTGGCTTTAATTATTTTTAAAAAATTCTTTAAAATTCTTTCCTCTTCCTGAGGAGACTGGTGAGGCCCTGCCTCCCTTGCCTCTAGTGACTGCACATCCCTGGTCCCAGTTGTGGTCACTAAACAAAGACTACCTGTCTAGGTGATATGCAGATTTCAAACTCCTACAGTTGCAATTCCCATATGTGGCCTTACAGTTTTTTTAAAATAGCAAAGAGACTAGATATCATATATATTGTTATGCAATCAGCAAGGGTAAAAATCACCCTAATTTAAAATATATACTTTTCCAGTTTTGTTGTACTTTCCGTACAAACTATTTTGCATGAAAATATAAGCATCTGGAATAAACCTTTGCTTTTCATTTGTTAATGTAAGGTTGACTACATCCAGCTGAGCTACTTTGTATTGAGCCGAAAAGCATTTAATCTAAATAAGTATCTTGAATCTAAATTGATCACTTTGCCACAGTGTTAAACTATAGTTGTCCTGCCTGTAGGCTTTTGTTGATGCAAAGAGAGAAAAGGAAACGCTGTATTGAATTGTGACAGTTCCTGTTTATTCAAGGTCTAATTAGTAAGTAGGCAAAGAATCAAGCATGATGGACAAAAAATGGATGCCAATTGAACACATGGCTCATTAAGCCATGGGGTGACTGGATGACATGTTTGGATTAATTCTGCTACCTCTACCATTATTTGTTATGATATTGAATTTATTAGCTGGAACAGAAAAGTGTACAATAGGCCACAACACACAGTTGTAGTTGATTAGATAGAGAGTACTGACTTATGCATGAGGCAATCAACGCTATGATTGGTTGTGGTAAGTATAAAGGGGGCGTTTCCCTTTTTCCCGCCTTTTTCTTCTCTGTGTTCTGCATGCTGTTTGAATTTACCTCATTAAGTTCCTGTGTCCCCCGACTATCTTGTGTTCTTTCTTTCTGGATGATGACAAAAAAACTGCTGTAACTTTGAATGTTAAATATATTTATGCATATAAATACAAGTTTATATATCTATGCGTTTATTTATACATATAAGCTACAAGTTTGTAGCTTATCCGTTCAGTTCCTGTGCAATTCCTTAACTTTATTTTATCCAGTCAGCAATGCAAATGGAGAAAGTAGAAGGATAAGACTTGCATAATCGCAAATTGGAAAGAGTATCCTTCAGTTCCTTTAAATATCAGTTTTATTTCCTGATGCTATTAGAATTGCTGTAGGTTAGGTGCCAAAGGAGGGCAATTAAAGGGACTTGACTCCCCCCCCCAAAAAAAAATTGGGTCCACAGCACATTATGGCCCACAGCCATAATGCAATGCGTGTGCAACCCCTCTGCTTGCCATGCCCCCCCTGCACATGCACTTGCGACCCCCTATGGCTCGTTTTGGTCCTAGCAGGTCTCTCTAAAGCCTCCTGGGACCAAAAATGAGGTACGGGGGGCACTCCTCACTCCTGCACTCCCCTACCCTCCGTGCATGAGTGTGTGTCTCCTGCATGCGCTTCCCCCCTCCTGCACATGCACGGCAGATACCCAAAAATCAGTTGGCGGGTGGGAGGCGCATGCGCATGGACAGTGGAGCTGAGTTGGGGCGACGGCTTGCGTGCCCGTAGAGAGGGCTCTGCATTCCACCTGTGGATGCGTCCCACAGGTTTACCATCATGGGACTAGCCAAACCCAAATCCTGCAGCCCTTCTTCATATGTTTTAGTCTCCAGGCATTTGATCATCTTAGTTGCTCTTCTCTGAACTAGTTCCAAAGTTTCAACATCTTTTTTGTAGTATGGTGACTAAAATTGATTTCAGCATGCCAGGTGTGTTCTTACTAGGGTTCTTTTGCAATCCCTTCTGCTACTGAAATGTATTTGTGGGACTGTAAATTATAAGGTTAGGATTATTATTTTTTTAAAAAAATTAAAGTTTTTTTCATGTTTTATTTACTTTATTTGAATAACATTCAAAAAAATCCATTTCAACCAAACATTGTGTTTTCTGGGTACAGTTCTTTTTAGGCAATCATAACTAAAATGTTTACAATAACATTCATCACAATAACATTAATACTATAATAACAGTAATATTTAGTTTGTCTATTTTATCAAATTTATGTTTTCACATTTATTGTTTTTATGTCCCTGCATTTCTAACTTCTGTTTTTATTGTCTAAACATTGGTAAAATAAGTCCCATGTCAAAAAGTATTCAGTTTCTTCTTTGTCTTTAATAGTAAGCATCAGTCTATCCATTTCTGCACATTCTAATCATTTCTTAATTACACTCTGTCGGGATATCATCACACTTCCATCGTTGAGCATATACAATTCTAGCTGCAGTTAATACCTGTAAAATCAAGTATATAGTCTCTTGTCATATCTTTCTGGCAGAATGCCCAATAAAAACATTTCTGGTTTCATGTCTATATGCTATTTTATCATTTTTCCAACTAAGTATATATTTTCAACCAGAATTTTTTGGCTTTTGAACATGTCCACCACATATGAAAATATGAACCCGGTATTTGATTGCATTTCCAACATTTAGCAGGTCTATCCTTATGCATTTTTGCCAATCTTATTGGTGCAAAATGCCATCTATAGAACATTTTATGCAAATTTTGTTTATATACAGTTGACATAGTCGATTTAACATTTCTATCCCACAATTCCTGTCATTTGTCTGGCTCTATTGCATATCCAAAAAATTTAGCCCAAACAATCATTGTCTCCTTTACCTATTCACTTTCAAGTTTAATACCTAATAAGTAGCAATATATTTTCTTTATCAGTTTTTCATCCATTCCAGTTAATATCTGGTCCAATTCTCTTGTCTTTATTGAAACCATACATTTTAGCATCTTTCAAAAAATTAAAGTTTTTAAGTATGTTAATCTTTTGTAGTGAAAACAGCAAAGAATCCTGCAGTGATTTAGTAGTAATTTTTCATGAAGAATACTGTGATATTTGTCATACAATAATAACATTGTTAGTCTTCAATGTGCTACAAGGCTTGTTTTTTAAATTTAATATGATAATCCGCTTAATTTGAAGCCTGAGTAGAATATGAATGTGTCTAATTATGTAGATATATAATAAAGATATATAGATTTCCTTTTTTTAACACCTATATGCACACACTTATACACTTTGGTTTCTGTCTTCTGTTGCTCTGATATCAGTAATGAATGTTACAAATTTAGAATTACTGAAAGTTCAGTAAGCAAATTAATGAACATATATAAGTGGGAGTGGAAAACTGTCATGAAATGTTTCTAACTCACCTGTTTTCAAAATCAGTATTTTCATTTCCAAAAATGTAAAATCAGAAAATATTCAGTAAAGAATATTGCCCCCACAATGGATTTTTTCTTCCTGGGACCCAGGTCTATTCTGTTGCTGCCACCACCTATTGTATAGTATAGTCTTTATTGTCATTGTACAAAATAAATACAATGAAATTGGTTATTGCCGTTTCTGCTCGCTGCTGCTTGCTGCCTATCGGCGGTTGGATCGGCCTCCTGGAATACCGGCGATCAGCTATTCCAGGCGGTGGTGGTGATATGCAGTGATGATTCCCACTGCCTGGAACAGCTGATCAGTGGTATTCCAGGAGGCCGATCCAACCGCTGATAAGCGGCAGTGGCAAACGGCAAAAGTAAATGGCAGCGGAAATAGGTGGCGGCAGCAACAGGCAGTGATAGGCAGTGGCGGCAACAGGCTTTTTGCCGCCTCTGCCTGTTGCCACTGCCACACAAACTGTTTTTTTCCCTGCTGCCGCAGGCCGGTTTGTGATGCAAGATTTGTTACGTTATCTCAGCTGCTTTAACGCTGGGGCATTCCCAACTTTTAACTATTTTTCTTTCAGTTTATATTAGGCTGTTAAATTATCTTTTATGCAGGTATATTAACAGTTTTAATATTTATTTGGTGAGACATAATTATCATCCACCATGGATATGTGAAATGCTAAATGGTCCTTCTGTGAGCAGCAGGAACCTTACTTTGCATCTGTGGTATTTTTACTATATTGTGTAGGCTTATTTTCACTGCAAGCCAAAAATGAGATTTGAGCTTTGTATTTAGCAAGTCTAAGGTCTTAAGTTCAAATTCTGGCAATTCCAATTAAACGAACCAGATGGCAAGCAATCAGAAATATTTCTCCTTCTATAACCTGAAGGTCCTGCTGTCAAACGGAATATTTGGGATGCATTAACAGAAGCATTAATTTAGCTCATGGGAGATAATCATTCCATTGTACTGTGTTCTGGTTATTCTGTGCTTGGAATACTGGGTCCAATACTAAGTACATGCCACATTTAACTGGAACATGTGTAGAGAAGAATGCCAGTATAAGGAAAACCAAGCCATATGAGGGGTGGGTTCCGTCTGCCAGTTTGTTCAGGGATGTGTTTTGTGCACGCATGTGCTTGATGCGCCCTATGCACACATGCAGAGTAGTAAAAAGTTGCACTGCGCATGCGCAGAAGCAAAAAACAAGATGGCAGTGCCTATGGTGCCACCAATAGAACCAGTTCGGAGGCCTGGCCAGCTGAGTTACTACCTACTTGGCTGAACCGATCCAAACCGGTAGGAACCTACCTCTGTTAAAAGGGGGTGTGATGGCTCAGTGATTAAAGACACTGAGCTTGTCAGCTAGAAAGCTGGCAGCCTGGGTTTGAGTGCTGCGTGACAGAGTGAGCTCCCATTACTTTTCCTGATTGCAATGTTTTTCAATGGGTGGGTCACAGACCCATGGGAAGACATGGACAAATTCTTTGAAGGAAGGAGGTGTATACTTGCTTCCACTATGGAGATAAGCAGCCATTTGCTGGCTGCAGGATTTGGTTCAAAATAAGTACAGAATCCAGAATCCAAGGCACTCAAACATTTTTAAATGGCTGTCCCTTACAGTAATAACTTCAAGGCAGCCTTCATGTATTGGCCTCCCATTGCAAGATATCCCCTCCTAAAAAGGTGGAAGGTGGATAACAGTGCTTAAGCTGCCTGAAGCAGGCATGTAGGACACTGTTTGCTTTTTATTCCTTCTATTACTACTACTTTTATGATTTTATTCATCAAGGAATAACATTGCACAAAGGAAAAACCAAAGAATCACAACCTTGACTGCTTCTTTGTGCAAATTTTGAGTTCCAGTTGTTGCTGCTGCTGCTGTTATTGTTCTTATTGATGCTAGTGATTATATTGGTGATTAGGGGATTGGAGGCTAAAACACATGAAGAATGGTTGGAAGAATTGGGTAAGTCTAGTCCAAGAAAAAGAAGGACTAGGGGAGACATGATAGCAGTCTTCCAATATTTGAGGGGCTGCCATGAAAAGGAGGTGGTCAAACTATTCTCCAAAGCACCTGAAGTCAGGATGAGAAGCATTGGATGGAAACTAATCAAGGAGAGAAGGAACGTAGAACTAAGGAGACATTTCCTGACAGAAAAATTACAGTATTTTTCAGAGTATAAGACCCCCACCCCCCCACCCCAAAAAAGTGGGTGAAAATTTCAGTGAGTCTTATAGACTGCATACAGGCCCATTGTTGGCCTCCCAAACCCTCCACATGTTGTGTTTTCACCCTCCCTGTCCCCCAGAAGCACTCTGCACTGTCCCACAAGTCCCATTTTCACCAAAAACAGGCCTGTAAAGTGCTTCTGGGGACCAGGAAGGGGAAAAACAGTACACAGGGAGGCCAAAAACTATTTCCCCCCCTTTTTTCCTCCTCTAAATCTAGGTGCATCTTATAGTCTGGTGCGTCTTATAGTCCGAAAAATACTGTAATTAGTGGTATGACTTCCCTCCAGAAGTTGTGGGTGTCCAATACTAGAGGGTCTCCTGGTTGAGCAGGAAGTTGGATTAGAAGATCTTCGAGGTCCCTTCCGACTCTGATAATCTGTTAAATTCTGATGTTGTTATTAGTATGTTCACCTTTATTATGTCGCTCTTCTTTCACAAGGAACAAAACATTCTGGTATAGAGACATTTACTATAGTGCAGCTCTATTTCTCTTCCCCCCCCCTTTCATCTCACATGAGCAATTCCTCTGCTTTTATGTGTGTGACTTAGTAATTATCAGCTTATTTTTCTAACAAGAAAAGTCCCCGAAATGCTTAAAAAGCATGTTCTCTTGTTTTATTGTCATCTGGTTTTTGCAGAAGCACTTTCCACCAGGGTATTTTTTAAATTTATTGGAATAATTTTACATATAGTAAATATTGTCATATTCTAGAAATGTATATTAGGTTTGGCACAGATTCAGTTCTGCATGTTTCTTTTTAAATTGAGCTCTCTTGCATTGTATTCATAATTTATCCAAGTTGAGCAAAACAATGAATGTCCTTAACCCGTGCATTTATTAATTTTGCCGTTCTAGATTTCATTATACTTCAGCAACATTTAGTGAGCTTTCTTAATCTTTCTTGATTGTGAGCCTTATAAAGGTACAGTATAACAAAATTTGTGGTAGAGAAAATGGAAATGTGTGGCCACTAAGTGTCACTGTTTCCTTTCTGGAATCACCAAAAATGAGAAAAATGCCTAAGGCATCCTTTTAAGGGATGTCATGTCTGACATAGTAGAGATTATAAAAGAATGCCTTTCAGAGTGGCCACCTATCATTGCCTCAACCATCTTGGGGATTCTCAGGCAACTTTACAAAGGCACATGTTTTCTACATTTGTATGCCTGCTGAATATTTCTATGCTAGTGGAAACACATTCCTCATTTATATTCTGGAATCTGCATTCTTGAAATGTGCAGTTTTATCACAAAGTACACTGGCAGCCAACTGAATTACAGGTAGTCTTCGACCTGTGACCAAAATTGATCCAAATTTCTGTTCCCAAGTAAGAGACATTTAAGTGAGTTTTGCCCCATTTTACAACCTTTCTTGTCACAGTTGTTAAGTGAATCACTGCCGCTGTTAAGTTAGTAATAGGGTTGTTAAGTAAATCTGACTTCTCTGTTGACTTGCTTGTCAGAAGGTCACAAAAGAGGATCACATGACCCCAGGACTCTGCAACCATCATAAATATGAATCAGTTGCCAAGCATCTGAATTTTGATTATGCGGCCATGAGAATTTTACAATGGTTGGGATTCAAAATTTTTTTACTACTGGTTCTGTGGGCATGGCATGGTGGGCATGGCAAGGGACGAATACTGTAAAATCTCCATTCCCACCCCACTCCAGGGGAAGATTACTGCAAAATCCCCATTTCCTCCCGATCAGCTGGGACTCGGGGAGCAGAGAATAGCTGAGGGCAGAGGTGGTATTTACTGGTTCTCCAAACTACCCAAAATTTCCACTACCTGTTCTCCAGAAGTGGTCAGAACCTGCTGAATACCTCTGGCTATTAAAAATGGTCATAAATCACTTCTTCAGAGTTGTTGTAACTTTGAATGGTCATTAAATAAATGTTCGTTAAGTTGAGGACTACCTGTACAAAATCTCTCCTTTTATTGTTTGCATAACTTCACTGCTTTGTTGCTTTGGTGACCAGCGATGTTTATTGTTTTTCAAGGGCATAGCACAGGATGGATAAAGTTATGACCTGGTTAATCATATAGTTGCAACACAGATATTTCCGTTACTGTAATGGCTTGAAAATGACATATTTAGTAGAAAGCATGATACTTATTCAAACGTAACCCATTGTCAATCCTGTTGGCAGGTCAAGGAGTTTGCATTGTCAGGTTGAAAAAAATTAGGTGGCAAGCAATGAAGACCAAAGGGATGTATTTATAACAGTGGTGTCCCTGACAATAAGAGGTTGATGCCATGTAATCTCTAAAATATATGTTTTCTATAGCTTATGTTTTATTTTTATCGAGACAGTCTAGATTTTGAAGTTAAATGAGTGAGATTCATACTAATGAATAGTCACAGTATAGAATTAAGGCACCAGCTGCAATTT
Source organism: Thamnophis sirtalis (assembly GCF_051295495.1). NCBI lineage: Eukaryota > Metazoa > Chordata > Lepidosauria > Squamata > Natricidae > Thamnophis > Thamnophis sirtalis. The sequence goes on from NW_028261390.1 coordinate 13,749,379, forward strand.
GGAAGAATTATTTTGATAGTTGTAGTACAGATCATAATCTTATGCAAAAACCTATTAACTCCTTTTCATTTTTTTTAAAAAGCAATGATTAGGTCATTCAGTAAATCTACTGTTAATGCTGGAAACATTAAGCTATGACATTTTTTGTGCATAATTATAGCTTGTATGGAAAATAGGACTGTCTTTCTCCTGAGCTGAAAAATAAGATATGAGACTACCACATTATTTCATGACCAGTCAACCTTTTAATAATATATTCCATCCTATGCCCCATCACTTAACAATGTAATATTTTGATAGCTTAATGCCATAGTTTGTCCACTAATACTTTTTATCCCCAACTTCTGTTTACATTTGCTGCTATTGCTCTGCTAAATATGCAAATTAAATAAAAATCCCATTATAGGTTGAGTCAAATATTTTGTTTTAGAAAGCTATATAAAGTATAATTATAAAGTATAGGAGAAATCTGCTGATTTTGTGAACTGCTTAGAGAGAGCTGTAGAGCACTACGAAATATAGGATATAGGACTAAGACTATAGAACAGTGGTTCCAAACCTTTTTTTGGCCATGCCCCACCTAAACATCTTTAAAATCCTGATTCCCCCCCTTTACATATAATTCTTACTTTACTTACTTTAAGAGCCAAGGTGGCACAGTGGTTAAATGCAGCACTGCAGGCTACTGCTAGATCAGCAGGTCAGCGGTTCAAATCTCACCGGCTCAGGGTTGACTCAGCCTTCCATCCTTCCGAGGTGGGTAAAATGAGGACCCAGATTGTTGGGGGCAATATGCTGACTCTCTGTAAACCGCTTAGAGAGGCCTGAAAGGCCTATGAAGCGGTATATAAGTCTACTGCTATTGCTATTGCTACTCAAAAAGTGGACTCTACTCAAGTGGAGGAAGCCTAAAAGGCAATTAACTTGGTTTAAACAAGGTTCAAATCGCGCCATTAAAGTGCTAGTGCTATTTCAAGAGAGAAAGGGGGAGAGAGGAAGAGGGAGGGAGAAAGAGAGAGAGGGAGAGAGAGAAGAGGAGGGAGAGAGGGGGGGAGGAGAGAGAGAGAGAGGCTGATGGCCACAGTGCAGATACCAGTTGGTTTATGTATGTGTATGGTTATGTATTTTCTATTTTAAATAAGTCTCTTTGAGTATCTCTTCTTTCCCATTCTACCATCCCTCCCTTTCTAGAGAAGTTTGTGATTATTTTAACTTAGAATGAAGCTCATATAGGTATATTCAGATAGTTCTTTGATGTTACAATGGCATTGGAAGACACAACTTAAGACCACTTTTTACACTTGTGGACCATTGCTGGATTCAAAACGCAGCCTAGAGAGTTGCCCTGCATGGCCCCATGGGAGTTTGACAATCAGTCAGAATACAAGCTCAAGATCAAAGGCCAGAGAGGGCATAAAACCAGGGACTCAGCTTCTCTTCCTTCCTTGCCTTCCCTTCTCTTCTCCACCAACATTGAAGCATGTGATCACCTTTTCTGTTCAGGATTCAAGCCATGTAGTCCTGTCCACCATTAAAACCATCTTTCCAAGCAGTCTCCATGTCTCCAGTGTCTTTTTCCCCACTTGGAGCCGAACCCAGAAGGACATTTCTTCCAACAGTACATTTTTGGACTTTTTCTAGAATATGCACATTTGAATCCGCTTAGTGGATAATCACATCATAAAGTGCAATAAAATGTGGATATTTAAAGATAATTGTGTTTTAATTTGAGTAGTGATTTGAGAGTTGTGAACCAAAGTAAATGTACATTAAACAAGAAACAACTGTGTGACTATCTATGTCTGATTGTGCCATCTCTTACCAGAGGGAGCTTTTAATGTAAAAACCAAGGTGAAATGTTATGTCTGTTTATGGGTATGCCAGAGAATCTTAAAGAATTGTGAATTGTAAACATTGTCTGTTTCAATCAAAGAAGTAAAACTTAAATTAATCCTTTCTGTCTTGTTGCCGAACAATGTGGCAAATCAAGATATTTCCCTATTCTGTTTCTACAGCGTTTTGGAAATTGTTTTCTTACAGCCATAAATTAGACCAGTCTTTCTCAACCTTTTTTATTCTGGAATAACCCTTGGGATATTTTCCTCAATTCACTTTTATAAAACCCACACAATTCATGCTCTACACCATTTACAACGATTGTAGCAAACCTGCAATTTAGTCCCAGCATACTAAAAAATCTCACCACTGTAGTACTAGCATTGTTGCAATTCACACAGTTTTTAAAAAAGTATATATCACAATAGTTTGCATCTCCCTTATTCATGTCTTGTGGAACCCTAGTTGAGAAAGTTGGACTAGATTGAGCTGTTGGAAAACATACCTAGAAGGCAGTAGCAAAATCTCTTCCCTAACGTTGCAAATAAAAACAAAACCCAATATGGTTGTATCAATGTATTTACATTACATTGAGGAAATAGATGCAGTTCAAGGGCTATTTAAAAGCAGAAGTGAAGATTAAGATGATGAGCTTCTTGATGCTTGTTCCGGTATTTTCAGGATGGAGTTCTTTTATTTTTGCATAATACAAAAGTCTATTTAGTGTGACTGAATTTTTAAATTATAAAATGATTTGAGTGCTTCGTTCTTCCCGTGCTTTTTTATTTAATTTTAATTAAGATATTTAAAAGAAGTTAAGATTGTATTATTACTAGTTAAATCATTGGTGGGAAAACTGTATAAATTAAACAAGAGGTGCAGCTTGGCTTTTGAAATGATTATCTAGAAACTAAGCGAACAAAACCTAGCAAATAAAGAAGTGGCAATCCACAGTTGTTGGAGATGGCGCTGTACATAATACACATCTGTTGTTTGAGGCAGCAGAATATGTCAACTTTCATACCAGTAGTTTATATTACTTGAATTTGGCTCATTTTAATGTGGCATGGCCCAACCGTTAGCATCAGAATTTAAACGTTCCAAATGATTTTTTTTTTCTTTTTGAATTCAGTTTAAGTCATTTTTGCCAGTTGTTTAGTGAATCACAGAAGTTGTTACGTTAGCAGCATGCTTGTTAAGTTAATGTATCTGACCTATTGATTTTGCAGAAGGCTGCAAAAGGTAAATCGCATGATGCCCAGCATCCAAATTGTGATCATGTGACTATGGGGATGCTGCAATGGTCATAAGTGTCAAAAATGATTACAAAACACGTTTTCAGTGCCACTGCAACCTCAAATGATCACTAAACAAATGGTTGTAAGTTGAGGACTGTCTGTAGGTTGAGGTGTGGAATCCTTGATTCAGTTACAGGTGTATTTTTCTGCATAATCTGTGGCTGAAAACCTTTCTTTGCTTTATGGATTTCATTATAAAGGCAGTTGAATCATACTATTTTGCTTCATATTATCAGATCCAAGGAACCTAAACTCTTCATATATATGGCATCTCTTTTCATTAAATAAGTCAGTTTCAGCCTCCTCTTTTGGGATCCTGTCTTGGTGCCACAAAGCAAATATAACTGTATCCTTTGTGGCTGTTGTGAAAGGAGGAGAAAATAGGCAAAGCTTGATTGGGTGTAATTCATTTGCTAGTAATGGTCCTATTACAGTAATTACAATTTTGTCATTGTGGCTCTGCAGTGTTTAAAGAACCTGGCCTGTGGCTTAATTGCAGATTTATAGCAACCAATGCTTTGGGGAATACTGTTGTCTGTAATCATGTTTTGGCAGCTAACGGTTTAAAAAACAGAAGTTCCTTAGCAATTGTGGTGTATCTGAGGAGCACAACCACTGTCATTTGATCAGAATTTGAAGCAAAATAAGGATAAGCTCAATGTGACATAAATGTAGACATATAGCCGGGTGTGTATTATAGTTTTTAGACTGCATAGACTCAGCCTATGCAAGTTCTGTGGCATCTGACAAAGGAAAAGGAAAACAGAGAGACAGACAAATAGATATAATAACTATTAAGGTGCTTCATATATTAGGACTGGGAAGGTGTAGCATCAAATAGTCATTTGATTTCAGAGCCTCTTAAACCAAGTGACTATAAAAGTGGATAGATAATTTAATCTAGATCCAGATATAAAATATAATTAAATAACCCATCATAGCTATACTAATCAACAACTTTATTGGAGCAATTAAACCACTGCATATCTACTATGTACTTAACAATAACTGTTGTCATTGAGTCACCTGCCACAGGGGGAAAGTTAGCATTGGAACAGAATTCTAAAAAACGTTGCTTTTTTAAGTGTTATTAAATATCACTGAGATGAATAGATTAGAGTTCTTTTTATTTGTCATCCTTCCCTGACAACCCTTATTTCCTGCCATTTGAACTTAGAAGAAGGCCAGATGGTACCAGTAAAGAACACACAAAAAGCTATCAGAGCATGTTAAAAATTCCCCAGTGTGTGTGGAAATAATAGCACTTCATCTTCTTCCTAGTCATCCATTTATTAGTTCCTCGCCATGCCTGTGTGTTGTTGCTGGACCATACACTGTAATTTCAGATGACTGATAAAGAATCAAATATTAGTATGTTCCTTCCTGTATTTTTAAGGATCGAAGTTACATAATTTAATTAAAATGGTTAATCTTCCATTGGATAGATAACCTGCTTTGTCCCACTCTCACAATATCGTTTGAAGTACTTTAGTGCACATATAAGATGCTAATTTGAAAACATCCAGAAACAGGAGGCATTGTTCGACCATTGGCAACTAAACTCTTACTGTTTTGTAGTTTGCCGGGAAGATTCTCATCAGTCAATCGTCTCCTGTTCCGCCACGCTACTGACTCCTGTTGAATCAGCTGAAAACAAGAAAAAGGAATTTCCTCAAATGCCTGAAGTGACTAAACAGTGAGTGAACAATATAACTTTATAATTTTAATGGCACTCAACCAATGTGGATTAGTTTATGTATGTCTTTCATTTTTGACATCCTAAGTTTCTGATAAAAGTTTCAATTCTCTTTTCCACTTAAGGGATTTTTTCCCAAAAGGATCTCAAGAAATACCTATCTAATCGCTGGAATAAATTGTTCTTGGTAAATGTTGATCTGAATCTAAAATATTGTTGACTAATGAGTGATTGGAAGATTACATGGGATTTTGTGTGGGGGGGATTTCCACGGTGATAATGGAATGAATAGATTAAAGTACACAGTATACAGTAAAATATGCAGTATATACAGTAAATTGTTTAATAGTATTTTGGTTTTCACATTTACACCAAAACACTGAAGTTGTCTAGGTCTCATCTGGTAGAAGTAAGCCATTTTTTGTGGCAAAATGGCAGAAACTAGCAAAACACATTGAGAGTTGTGGTCATGTGACTGCAGAATGCCGCTGACCCACGTGACATGCAGTAATGTGACCATGGGGTGATGCTGGTGTGACCATTTGTAATGCTTGGCTGTATGGGCCATTTTGTGCCCATTGTAACTGAACAGTCATAAAATCAACACTAAGTTTAAACTATCTGTAGCCATATCATATTCTAAGCAGCATAACTATAAGTGAAAAGCTGTAGGATTGGATTGGATTAGATCAGGGTGTCAAACTCGTGGCCCATGGTCCGGATGCGTATAGGAGAAATGTCGCGAAACATCACATGACAGCAATATGATGCCATGAATTTGAAACTCGTGGATTACATTGATGCAATATGCTACTTTGGGTATCTGATAAGAGGAATAGGTGCAATTAAAGGAAAATGTTACATATATTACAAGAATTATTTGGATTTTATACCTTAGGTATTAAGCTTTCTGAAATTTCCTGAAATTCAAGGCCTTGGAGCTTAATCAGTTGATTTCGATATTGGTAAGAAGTTGAATTGGTCAGAAGTACAAATCTTGGCTTAAAGTCTGTACAAACCTATCATATGTAAACAGAGATGGAAAACGGTGGTTCTTCAAATGTAGTTAACCTAGAGTTTCCATTTTCCCTCACCACTAGCCCTCATGGTTACAGAAGTTGGAGGTTCTAGTTCAATAATATTTAGAATCAATGTATTTTTTTGGTTCTTTAACATCTGTTAACATCTGTCTCTTGGATGATAATCTAGAGAGGCAAAGTTATCCATAATGAAGCAAAACCTGCAAAAATCATATTTTAAATGGGAACAAGTATGATGTTAATGCAAAACGGATTGTATTTCTTGTTTCCAACCATGCTTACTCGCTTTATACCATGCCATTGCCTTGGATATTTTAAATAAATTTTATAAGCATGTTTAGAGGAAAATGAGATAGAAAACTAATAAAGTAGAAATTTCCAGTACCTCAAGTCTTTATTACATTTTTTGCACATAACTCTTCTTGCTATATGACATTTGTTGGGAACCAATTTACTGTTTCGATTCATAGAAATAAAACATTTTTTTAAAAAAATGCACTCACATTTGGGGGCATACAGTACATTCCATTACATGTTGGTACTGCCAAGGAGTTGGTTCAGTGCTGAAAGGATGCATATGCTAAAACATGCAAGGATTCAGAAGCTAAAACTTTCCTTTAAGTGATAGGAGGGGCTAAATATATTATGTCAATACTTGAGGAAGAAAAATAGAAGTTTGAGACATGATTATTTGGATTTTACTTTGACAGAAAATATTTCTCCTAGCTGAGAAAAAAAGTACTTTATAACTTGAGGGGGTGGGGGAGGATATTTCTAAGACTAGCTCATCATAGATTATCATATGAATATTCAAACTGTCCTGGAGAGACAGAATTCTATTGAGTCTGGAGAGAATTAGGTGAGGAAGATACCTTAGCTGCTAAACATCCCAATTATTTAATGTTCATTGTAAAATAGCATTTTAAAAAATGGCATGTAACATAAAAGTTTACAGCGGCCCTCATTCATGACAGATGATTCATCAATATATTTTTGCCTGGTTCCATTATTTTCTTACTTTCAATCAGAGTGGTATTCAGCAGGTTCTGACCAGTTTTGGAGAACCAGTAGCAGAATTTTTGAGTAGTTCAGAGAACTATTTGCACATTTAAATCTCTCTCTTTTCCCTGGATAATGAAGAAATTTAAAAATGTGAATTTAAAAAAAAAAAAAAAACTTTAACAGGTCTGAATAATTTTGTTGCTTAATCTTGTTGCCAGCTCAGCCTTTAGAACTTACTGAAGAGATGAGTCAATCAATTCAATGAGCTTTGTGCTACAATAGCTAGGGAATTTGAGCCTTTATCTGTCTACTCACCACTGCTGTAGTCCTCCGCAAGATAAAACATGCTAAAGTTTTCAGGGTGTTGGGGAATAGAATTTGATTCCTGCGGAATAGCAATAGCACTTAGTGCTATATTGCATTAAGCAGTACAACAGTACTATACTGCTTCATAGTACTTTACACATCTTTCTAAGCAGGTTACAGAGTCAGCATATTTTCCCCAACAATCTGGGTAGCTGGGTCCACACTTTACCATTCTTGGAAGGATGGGAGGCTGAGTCAACCTTGAGTCAGTCAAGATCGAACTCCTGGCAATTGGCAGAGTCAGCCTGCAGTAGTGCATTCTAACCACTGCACCATCTTGGAATTAAATTCTGAATGGAGGATTCCTGTGCTGGCATCCTAACTCATTATATTAAATATTTCTTACAGAGGTCCAAAGAGTTTGGGCTGATTTACAACAATTCAAATCTTTCAAAAAGCTTCCAAGTCCTACCAGATTAATTTCCAGCCAGTTTGCTTATTAAATATTATAAGTAAACTATATGCCAGACACATTTATGATAATTTGTCAGCTGAGGGAAAAGTGCTAGCTTGCAGTGTTTGATGAAAGCCTCCACTTAAATCATTTGGAAGCAAAATACTCCCATTGCCTTCAATGAATTCCATGCTGCTTTCCATGAACTAAGGATGGCTTTTGATAATAGTCAATGAAGGAAATTGGCAGTGTCTTCTGCAGACTTCATCTACTCTAGTATTATGATGCTGTTTGGGAACATTTAAATAAAGGTAAAATATATTGTTGTCAGAGTTCCCACTCTCAAGGCACAGATGACCTGGCTCAAATTATCCTACTTGGAGCCATTGTGCGGAGATCTAGCTTTCTGGAGGAGGCTCAGATGCTGAGAAAGCTATAAGGAACAAGAAGAGAATAACCAGCAATAAGTAGATGGATTCAGTTATTCCAGTGTACCATTGGAAGACCTCAAAGACAAATTAGAGACATATTGTCATGGGAAAAGTCTATGTGGATCAGGGGTGGGTTTCTCGCCCCGTTCCAACCGGTTCGGTTGGAACGAGGCCGGCGGCGTCCTCGCGCACGCACGCGGCGCACGCGTGCACGCACGCAGTGCGCGCATGCGTACTAGCGTCTGTGCGATGCTCCAGCTGCTCCTGGAGGATCGCGCAGGCGCTGTATGCATTCTGCGCATGCGTGGAAAGCGCAGAATTCGTAAAAACCGGGTAAGGAGCGGGCGCGGGTGTGTGGGCGCGCGCGGGTGCGGGGGGGGGGGCTTCGCCGTTCCCGGAAGTTACTTACTTCCGGGTTCGGCGACCAACCGGATCGCAGGGACCGGTGCGAACCGGTCGAAACCCACCCCTGATGTGGATGCTAAGAGTTGATCCTGACTTAATAGCATAACAATCAGTTATAATCTGAGATCTTTTTGTATCTCCCATACTAACAGGAGTTCAGCAAAGTGCATCCATATTCCCATTTTATTTATATCTCACATTAATTCAATAGTGCAATATAGACAATTTCAAATACTCTTTCCTGTGGTTAGATCATAAACTTCTTTCTATTCTTCTGTATGCTGACAATGTCATTATTCCTTCCATGACTGAATTTGCCATCTCTTCAGACTTTTTTTTTAATTGAAATTTTTTTTAAAAAGCTTTTACAAATATTTACCTCCCCTCCCCACCCTCCCCACTCGAGCCCAACCCCCCAACCCTCCCCCCCCCCGACTTCCCAGAACAGATACAGGGTATAAATCTTTAACAAAGATATTCTAAAATAAACTTAAAGAAAGTTAGTATCATCTTTCATTTGAGCTTTAAGTCCTCTTTTGTTAGGCTAACTCTAAACAGATTGTATCATTCCTCGCTTTTTCAGTCATAAACTATCTGGAATTTTTTAATCCCGTATTTATTTTGAATATAGTCAATCCATCTTCTCCACTCCAGTTTATATTTCTCATTTGAGTGGTCCTTAAGATATGCTGATATTTTAGCCCTCTGCTAAGTTTGTTACTTTTAATGTCCATTCTTGGATAGTAGGCAAATCTTCCTTCTTCCAGTATTGCGCCACCAACAGTCTTGCTGCCGTTATTAAGTGCAAAATCAAATTAGTCTCTATAACAGTACAATCAGTAGTTATACCTAACAAGAATAACTGAGGGGTAAACTTTATCCTCTTTTTAGAACATTTTGCATAATCCACCATATTTTTATCCAAAATGCTTTAACCTTTTTACAAGTCCACCATATATGGTAATATGTAGCATCAACACAATCACATCTCCAGCATTTAGGATGTAAATTCGGATACATACAGGCCAGTTTTTCAGGATCTAAATGCCATCTATAAAACATCTTATAAAAGTTCTCTCTCAAATTTTGGGCTTGTGTGAATTTTACATTTCTTACCCATATCTTTTCCTATGTATCCAACATTATTGGTTCTTCAAAATTTTGTGCCCATTTTATCATACAATCTTTGACTAATTCTGTTTCTGAATCCATTTCTATTAATACATTATATACCCTTTTTATATGCATTTGATTTTGATCCCTAATTTGTTTTAGTAGATTATCCTCATTTTGCATAATACCAATTTTCTGATCTTTTTTCCATCTGGCCTGTAACCGTCCATACTGAAACCATGTTTGGATGACTCTCTTCAGACTTTAACAACATTGTGTACCGTGATGAAAAAGTAGAAATTAATTACTCTTGGAAAAAAGTGGCCTTATTGATCAAGAAATTTATCAATAGCCCCACAATTGGAAAATCAATTGTGTCCTGATTGAGCAGATTTAATTTTTTAGGAATCTATTTTTCAGTGGTTGAAAACAGGAAATGTTAATATCTATGGAGGTTAGAAAGAGTCCATTCAAAATGTATGAGAATCATGCGTTAATTTCTGTGATTTGTACAGAACACCCTTCTTTAGCTGGAAATGTATAGGATTTATTTGGAACCTGACATGAGATTTTGTCGTTTAAAATGCAGGCTAAAACAAATGTTTTGGGGTGGGTCTTATCTTTGTACTGTCATCTGTATACATGCGCGTTAACTTCTGCTGTAACAAAATCATCATAAGTATGGAGAGAAAGTATGAAGTCTGGAGAGAAAAAGGAGGGATTTGGAGCCTGAAAGCCATGTTTTATTAGTCTTAGCTGATTAATCTAAATTCTTTTATTTATTCATTTTTTATTTATTTAAAAAACTTTTATGGTCAACCTCAGTCGCTCACAGCGAAAACAATAAAACATAAAGGCAAAGCAGTAATATACTAGCTTTGATAAATTGGTCATATTAGGTCTTAAAAATGGAATAAAGGAATAAATGAAAGAGGCAAAACTACGAAAGCAAGTAACAAGTCAGATGGATAGACCCCCAAGGTATAAGGTGGAATTAGAAATAGATAATAAAACTTTCTGTGTGCATTAGCTGTGCAGATACTCTGAAAGAGCTACTTTGCTGAACAAGAAAGTGTCTGATCAGATTTGTTATTGTAATGAACTGGTGAGGCTTTTTATTAGCCTGTGTGGCAGCTGTTAACATCCTCATAAAACATATTGCCAACCAGAATAATGCTAAATTGCTGTTCAAACACAACTGCTGCATAGAGCCAAAGTTGCTTTGATGGCACAACAGAAATAGATTATAATGATTTACAGAGGTTGCCCATTTTCCTCCCTGGGCGTGTTTACTTTTTCTATATCAAATCTAATTCTGTATCAAGAAAATTAAAATCATTTTTAAGAACCTCTGATTGCGTAGCTGTATTGTTTTATCACTGCCAGATACATGACTGTCTGTAAGTTTATTACATCTTGGAAGTCCTGTATTCCATATACTTGGCAGGGCTACCAACCAATGAAGAAAATGCTAAAGCAATTTTATACCTGCTTTTTAAATGCTGGGAGTGATAAACTGCAGCAGACAAGCATAAAGAAATAACATTGGAAATATTCAGTTTGCAAGGGTTTGTGCACAAAATCAAATTTCCTTTTCCCATGGCATGGTCTAAACTGCATACAACCAATGGTGTTAGAAGTAATGCAATATATTGAAAATATATTTTATCCATTCAATGACTAGTATTTAATACAGTGCACTATGATAACATAGACAAGTACTGTATAAAGGAAATATTAAAACTATAAAACCAAGCCAAACAACCAAATTTATACTTCTTTCTTTTTTAAAGTAAGTTTTAGCAAAAGATAAAATACAAAACAGGAGGATTTAGGGAAAAGAGACGTTAAACAAAAAATAAAATCAGGATTGCAAGGTGAGGGAGAGAGAAAAAAGGGAATGAAACAAAGGAAGAACTTTCAAGTTTCTTCAGTACAAATAGAGATATAAAATATATTAACCTCTCACTGTAAAACCACCAATAATACACAATAGTTCTATAAACAATTATAATTGTCAAATCCTAAAATTAAATTTTCATTTCTTTCAGTTTCTAGCAAGAGGTTATTAAGCCTGTAATCCCACAGAAGCATATTAACTTGTAAAAGTGAACAGAACTGATGATCTATTACAACTAAGATATGATCCAGTGTATAGTTTCCATAAATATTTTTAGGGGTCTTCAGAAATAGCTAAATTAAAATGGGCAAATGGATTGGCCATTTCTAAAGATTTTTTAGAGTTTCGAAACTACCAGTGTGGCTCTATGAATATAATTTTATGTTTATTCTTTAAATTGTATAAATATTTTAATTTTTATAAATATCAGTGCAAAACAGAATTCTGCTGAATTCAAAAGCACATACAGCTGCATTTGAAGTCTGTATGGAATTTTTGTAAGTCAAGAGTTAATGCCAAAATGAATTGCATTCATTTAGAGATTCAGAGGAAAATGAAGAATTCTCAGAGTTGAACAATGTAGAGAAATCAACTTCAGAGGAATATGGATGAGAGAGTTTGACTTTCAGTTCCTGCTGGACCTCTCAGTAACCTTTCAATATAGACTATGTCTAAGTATTAAGAATGGAGGACATTGTTGTATAGTGGCTCTCCTCTTTCCTGAGCAGTGGTTCCAGAGGTATTCCTCTTCCTCCTCTGTCAGAATTTGTTGGATAAATCAAATCCAGAAAGCACACACAGGTAACTGATTCAGCAGGATTCATTAACTTCTCTTTATATACATAATAACACATGAAATACAATACCAAGAGTGTATTCTTGGTGGTTCTCTTGGTTCTTAAGAGTGGTTCTTCAGTTTGAGATCAGATCAGACCAATTTAGTTCTCAGCACAGACTTAGAGCTACATAGGTAGGCCATGCTCAGGCTCCGAGCCGTCTGGCATGGTTTTGGCTGACCCAGTTGCCATGCCTATACATTGGCTGACCTCGTTACCATGTCTCTGCCAGTTCATGAATATTCTGAACCACCTCCTCCTCCCATACCACCAAATCTTACAGACTCATGATGGCTTATGGCAACAGAACACAATTAAAACAGTAAGTGATATCAACACCAATAATAACATAATAAAATATAATTTCACACATATCTAGATAAAGCTGCTGGGGGAAATCATCCATCCAGGATAGGATGAGATATCTTCAATATGCTGATGATATGCAGTTATATATCAACACCTCGGGCTTAGCAGGGGATGATGTTCTGATTTGGTACCTGGTGTTTACATGAGGAGTAACAGGTTCAGTTTTAATCATAGCAAGAAGCTGCTGTCATTTTTTCAAATCCCACAGTAAATCTACTCCTGACTATAGACAAGGCAGTTGTGTAGTTTGTGGGTTATCAGAGGGGAAGTCAGGATTCCTGCTGAGGAGTGAGTCAATTTATGAGCAGGGTGACTTTTTAACAGCAAAACTTAATTGGAGAATAGGAACTGCTAATGCCTGTTTAACTTTGCCTCTAGATTGCTGCAATTTGCTCTATATGGGGCTATCCTAAAAACATGCAGCTGATGGTAAATGCAAGTGGCCAATGTAATAATGAGCTTTGCCTAGCTTGCCATTTGGCTTTTAACTGCATTGCATTGTTTGCCACTACGCCATCTAATTCAAGGTGCTGATTATTATCTATAAAGCCCTACATAGCTTGGACCGAAACATCTCTGTGATTAAATATTTCACATGGAATCTTCCATCCAGACAGAGCTCTTGATAGAGAGGTTAGATGGTAGATGTGATTTCAGAAGGGATGCTCATGGCAAGGAGAATACCCCAAATGAGCATTCTCAGTTTTCACTGCCATTTCTTCGGAACAGCTTAATTCCTGGCATAAAAACGACCCCTTTCCTACATGTGGACAATGAAGTCCTAGTTCTCCCCTGAGGCTTTTGATAATGGTATCAGCATTTCTCCAGAGATGCTGGGATATTCGGTATAATGAGAAAGCTTATTATAGTAGATTATAGTTTCATTCGTTATCATTAGTGCATTGTTTCTATTTCTACTGTTTTAACCTCATGCATGTACTGTAGGAATTGAAAACTGTTCAGGACAATCCTTTCGAAGCAGCATAAAAGGAAGAAGGAAAATAAAGGAGGAAAGGGAGAAGGAGGTTGTAACTGGGAGGCAGAATCAACACTTCTTGTGTAAACATAGTGGTTTTCTTTTCACATCAAAAGCTAGTTGGTTTGGAACTGATCAGTCACGCTGAATTATTTCCCTATTACACTGAACTAGAAATATGCATAGGTTCATAGGAAGTAACAAGGAGGTTTAACATATTCAAAAGTATACGGAAGCTGTGGTTTATAATAAAGTTACGAAAGCTACCTAAGATGAATACCTAAGATGAGCCAAGGTGGCGCAGTGGTTAAATGCAGCACTGCAGTTTTCAGCAGTTTGGCTGTTCAAATCCCACCAGGCTCAAGGTTGACTCAGCCTTCCATCCTTCCGAGGTGGGTAAAATGAGGACCCAGATTGTTGTTGGGGACAATATACTGACTCTGTAAACCGCTTAGAGAGGGCTGAAAGCCCTATGAAGCGGTATATAAGCCTAACTATTGCTATTGCTATTTAGAACCCAAAGAATGTTATAAATAAGGAAACTAGAACGAAAACATACCAAGCTTATGTGTTTTATAAACATGCAAGTTTTTGCTGTGTTTTCTTGAAATTACAGGTACCTACCAATGGTGGGTTCCGAATCCTGTCGCAACCGGTAAGCTGCGACGGGACCGGGAGTCCCCCAGAGGTACGCGTGCTGCGCATGCATATGTATCCACCACCATGTGATGCTCCAGCTGCTCTGCGGAGCTTCGCACAGGCACCGTACGCTGAGTGTGCGTGCGCAAATCGTCCGGTTGGCTTAAATACAGGTAAGGAATGCTGGCAGGCAGGTGGGTCCTCCAAAGCACCGTTCCAGTACTGTAGCTGTTGCTCCCAGCAGCCACTGGTACACCCATACCGGGACATACCTGCCAGAACCCACCACTGTTACCTATGATTGTTTTTTAGTGACTGTCAAAATTTACAACAGCACTGGAAAAAGTGACGGTTGCACCTACAACCTTCGTAGCATCCCATGGTCTAATGATAAATTCAGGTGTTTATGATGATTGCAGCATCCTGGGGTTACAGGATTGTCATTTGCAACCTTCCCAGCTGACTTTTGAGAAGAAAAGTCAATGAGGAAAGCTGGATTCACCAATCAACTATTTGATTCACTTAAGAGCTGCAGTAATTCATTTAACATCCATGCAAAAAAAAGCTCACCCACAACTCATTTTACAACTGCCCTGCTTAGCAATGGAAATTTGGGCCCTGGTTGTGTTTGAAAGTTGAGGACTACTTGCAGTTTATAGATTGACTTTGTAGTCAGACCACCTGAATGAAGGAATGAATGTATAAATAAGGTGATGGTAACCTTTTCATTGCTGTGTTGCCCGAACCATGTGTGCGCATCCATAATGTGTGACCCAGTGGTGGGTTTCAATTTATTTTACTACCGGTTCGCTTGTGTGGACTTGCATAATGCTTCTGCATATGCGCATAAGCATGTAGGCAGGTGAGCACCCGCTGCCACCACTACTGTTTTGCCCGATCCGGGGGTGAACTGGCAGAAACCCACCTTTGATGTGACTCCCTGTGTGTGCCCCACCCCCGGTGCATATGCGTGTGCCCCGTGCTCTTCCTACCCCTCACATGCGTGCGTGACACCCCTGCATGCACCTCACCCCCATGCATGCATTTCGGCATGTACCCTGCCTCCCGCGTATGCACAGCAGAGACCCGAAAACCAGCTGATTTGGTGGGAGTTCCGGCTTGTTCTACTGCCGGTTAGCTCAGGGACACACTTTGGGCGTACATGCTTTGGGCGCATGCGCACATGCACAGTAGTAAACAATTTGCTTCTGCGCATGCAGAAGCACAATGGCAGTGTCTATGGTACCGCCGATAGAACTGGTTCAGGGGCATGGCTCGCTGAGGTACTACCTACTCGGCTGAACTGGTTAGAACTGGTAGGAACCCATCTCTGATGTGATCTTTTTTTAAAAAAGGAGTCGGGGGAATGTAATAGAGAGATTTCTGCCTCCTGCAGCACTTTAGGATAAGAAAAATCTTAATGACTTTTAAGAAGTAAACTTTTCCCAAGAGTTATATCAATCTGGTCAGATTGGCTCGGAAAATGGGCCAAGACATTTTGCTTTTTGAAAAAAAAAATGATGAAACCAATTCAGTGGGAACCCATGGGGAAGTAACCTATTTCAGTTTTTCATAATTTTCCCCCAGCTGCCTTATTTTAAGAAACAGAAATTCATGTTCCATTACAGTGTTTTTAAGGAGTGAATAATTGCCACACACAAAACTTTATTACAAAACAAGAATTATTTACACTGTAACAAATATGTTATTGTCATCAAATATGTAGTGTATCAATTCCAATAATTAATGAAATAAGGCATTAAAACTGTATGGGCTGGTCCAGCCATTCTCAGCCTAACGCACCTCATACAGTTATTGTTGTGAAGAAAATAGGAGGAAGAAGGAATAGTAGGTATGTTATCTGCCTCGAGTTACTCATAAAAATAATAAAATCAGGATTAATTTTTTTTTAAAAAAATCAACAGTGTTAAAAAAGATGAATCAATTGCTGAGCTTCCTACCATGATTGTTTCAGATTAATCATATTTCAAGTGTTCTTTATCATTGTCTGAATTCATATATTCATAATTAGTTGTATTTTCTTCTCCAAAATTTAAAAATACAGATGCTTAGAAGAATTCCAACACAGAAGCTTATGAGCTTCCTGTGAAATATCAATTCCTATGATATAAATAAATAAATACTACAGAATCTGATATAAATTATAAGCCTGCATTATATAAATCACTTGGGAATACCTAGATAAATTTTCCAAATGATGTCTTGTGAAAGAAATAGAAAAAAAAAAACAATTGAAGTTATAATCTTACATCTGAAAGTATGTTCCACTGATTTATTTGCAAATACATTTTCATTTCCTTCTGAGTAGACTTACAGTATATGATTATCTTGTCACTATTGAACAGTACAGCCTTTGAAAATACTCTGTTTTAAAAGTTATGCATTACATTTCAAAACAGACTTGAACAAGATCCAAGTACAATCCTGAAAAGCAAAGATTATTCTCCTATAGCCTTAATCTATAAACTATAGTTATTTCTAGACCTTCATTTCACATTTTTTTTCTGTAAAGGACAAAGACAGGAATCATGAGTATGTGGCATCATTAAATATTGGGTTTGATTCCTTTGCTAGCCTAATCCATCATGTGCTTTTTTGGAGTGAAAGAATGGCAATTTTTGAGCATCTCTTGAATACTATCTTGTAAGACGTAATTATTCAGAAGCATCACAATACATTGAATCATAGAAATACATATGGCTAGGCTTGGTAAGATCCATAGGCAGAGTTGTAACACTTGTTAAGTGTGTTGCATAAATAGCTATCTATTTAGGAATTTCTTTGAAACCTAGACCCATGATGGCAAACTTATGGCATATGTGCCACAACTCAGCTCTGCCATGCAAACAAACACAAACACACAACATAAAAACCTCTTCAACTGCATACAGTGTGTCGCTTGGTCACAAGGTCTTTCTGCATCCTTTCCATAGTCATCACTTAAGCTTTATCAAAAATCACATATTGTCAATCAAATATCTTTGTATACATTATTATTATACTTCATTTGTTTGATTATCACTATTGTTTCTCCATTTTAAACAAGGTATTCTAAATATGTATCAATTTATATTATAATGATTCATTATATCATCTACAATATATCCAATAATAAAGATTTTTTATATCCTATTCTAAATCATTCTATTATTTTAGCATTGATAACTTTCTCTAATAATTTTCAATTCCATTCCTTTTTTCATTATTAGCATCATTTATCTAATATACATGTATACAAGTTGTTATAATTGTTAAACATCCATTAAGCATAACTATTATTACATCCTTTTTATATAAGGCATATTAAATTTGAAGTAAATTTATATTATGGCATTTCATTACATCCAATGATCTTTATATTCTCATCTATTTATCAATCTAGTATATATAAATGCTGTATTATCATTATTGATCATTTATTTGACTATATCTATTATTACTTTGTCTTATACATAGTACTCAAAATTTAACTACATTTAACTAAATTTTATTGTGACATTTCATTTCATCATCCTGTATCCTTCCAGAAATAGTGCAGTGCAATATCTCTTGCCATTTGTAGAATTTGTATTCTAAGTTTTTCTTGATAAGTCTTATGTGGACTTCTCTTGACAACTTGTCGTTCATTGCATATCTTAAAAGGATTCGAAACCCCCCATCTGTTCCTTTCATCAGCTTGACTTTTGTTATCACTGATGCTTCTGAGATTACTCTCATTGTTGCTGCCAAATTTTCTCCCCTTTCTTCATCTATATTTTGACATCTGAGATAGAGTTCCAGTTCATCGATCTCTCCTTTCCATATTTCGCACTTATCATTTCCCTCCACACTCAATTTGCTGTCAGTGTCAACAATTTTCTTATCACTTTCATGTCTCTGTAGTTTTTTGAACTCTATCCTCAAATTTCATCATTGTTTTATAAGTATTCTCAACTCTTTCCTCCGTACTTTCTGTATTTTATTCTATAATTTCAATTCTCTTTTCAATTCTCTCTGTGATTATTAAGACTTTTTGAATTTCTAGAATAATTCTTTGCAATGTTAATTCCTTTTCTTCTTCATATTTTGCCATTTTTCCAGGTTATAAACACTGCCACTAAAACATCCAAGGCTTTTGCTAGATTTCAAACAAATTCAGTGAAGTTTTTCAGTTCAAAGCTTTCTTTTTCCTTCAAAGGAACACCTGTATAAACAAAGTGTTTTCCACTGACCCTTTCAGTAAACAAGGCCAATAGCTTTGTATCAGATGTTGCCAAGCCTCTAGCCTCTAGATGGCAGTGTTACTTCTTTTCCCTCTGTTTTTGCCTCTCTTTCTACGCTCTGAACTCCGGAAAAGAAGGGAGAAAAAAATTGTTTATAGATTACGATCCAACCGAGCCTTGCGAGGAAAGAGACTTTTAATCCATGAATACAAAAAATGGGAAAAGTATAGAGGAGCCCCAAGATTACATGTTGTGTCGTAGCGATGTCAAGCACCGCCTCACTGGAATGGAATCAATTTCTAATAGATTATTCATTTTTATTAGGCTTTTCTGATTTTCCTAGTTGGGTTGATTATCAAAGTATTTTAGCCATTTTATGCTATGTGACCTAACTTTTAAAATTCATGTTTAAACTTGATAGCTTGTTGCTCTATGAACATAAGCAACAGCTGTTTATTTTTGTACTGAATTTTAAAAGGGATCCCATAATCCCTAAAAGGCATACTCTCTTAATTTGTTTTAGGGAGGGATAGATTGGAATAAGATAGTTGTGCCACTACCAGCAATGCATCTATTAATGTATTATCAATTGCATATTGGCATACACATACACAACCTATGATATGGTGTTCTTTATCACGAAACAAGTTACATACTTTCTCCATTTTGCCTCATTTTCTGAAGTTTTGGAGGTATGAAAGTAGCACATAGGCTAACTAATCTAATGCAAAGCTAGCTTTATCATTTTGAAAATTTTAGTTCCTTTTGCTTTAAGTATCTACCTTTTATAATGTACTTTATAGCTAGATTACAGGGCAAGCAGAGGAGGTGTTCATTTTATTCCCTGCCCCATAAAAACAAGTATTAAATGGACAGTGTTATGCTGTGAATTTCTTAGAAAGATAGACAGGTGCGACATAAAGAAAATATATGTGTATATGTGTGTGACATCTTTTCTTGATGTCTCACCTGCCTATCTTAGTAAGAAATTATATATATATATATATATATATATATATATATATATATATATATATATATATATATATATATATATATATATATATATATATATATATATATATATATATATATATATATATATATATATATATATATATATATATATATGGGGGGGGTAACTTTGTTGGTTTGAATATGTAATTGAATTGGCTGAATGGGGGGAAGAATGACAGGACAGGAAATGCAATACAGCTGTGATCACAGTATATAACATAGACCAGAGATGTCAAACTCATGTCGTCACAGTGGTGTCACGTGATGTATTGGGACTTTTTCCCCCTTTTGCTATAATTGGCCGTGGGTATGGCAAGTGCGTGATGCATCCTGCCCATGGACTGGGAGTTTGACAGCCCTGCTATAGACCTACCACACAGAATAAACCCTGAATTTAAACTGGGCATTCTCGACAGACAGCAGTCATTCAACATGCATTTTCCTGTTTCAGACACTAGGTAGTGCAGTGGTTAGGGTGCAGTACTGCAGGCCGCTTCAGCTGACTGTTATCTGCAGTTCAGCGGTTCTAATCTCACCGGCTTAAGGTTGACTCAGCCTTCCATCCTTCCGAGGTGGGTGAAATGAGGACCCAGACTGTGGGGGTGATATGCTGACTCTGTAAACCGCTTAGAGAGGGCTTAAAGCTCTATGAAGCGGTATATAAGTCTAACTGCTATTGCTATTGCTATTACTCACACCTAGGACTTATTGGTGACCCCTTAAACCAAACTTCCCCTCCCGCAGCAACTGATCCTAGGAAGAGATGAAGTTGCTTTAAGAAATTGGTAACAGATAACTACTTGAGCATGTTTGCACCCTCTGAAACAGAGTTCATGAATCCTTGTACCCATTTAGCTTGGTATTAAAATCACTTCTGTGCTGTGCGAAATTCTGAAGTCATGGCTAGTTTTTTTCTCCAGCTTTCTAATTAATCTTGAAGGTGCTAGATTAGAGCATTTTTAAAATAATCTGTAGTCAGCCTCTATATCGCTTGCTTGCTATCGGCTGCCATAGTAAGAGGGAGGGAGGGGTTTTACAGTATTTGGGAGGGGAATCGTGCTGGAGGAGACATCTTGAAGAGGGAGTTTTTTTCTCACCATCTTCTTTGCATGCTGAAGGCTCGTATTTGGGTTTGGTCAAGGCCAACCGTCTCTGTTGGATGAGGCCACCTGAAGATGCACCCCACTTGACACCCTTGGGGGTTGAAGATTGGACATTTAGGCTGGGGTAATTGGGGGGAGGAATTTGGGTACATTTTTGATATGTACAAATTCGCGCCATTCAGACTCAGATCTTGCTTTACTTTTGCTGTTTCCACTTCATATCCAGTAAAAGTACATTTTCTCTAAACCAATGGAGTTGGGGGTTTCCTTTCTTGGATTTTGAAGAAGGCACGCTTGACATCTGTACTCAGAAATATTTATTTTAAGGATACGACTGGTTTCCCAGCTCCTCTTGGATTTAAAGCATCAAGAAAGCAAAGGTCATAAAGCATTTTGTCCAAGCATCCAAACACAACTCCTTTAGGAGAAGCATTTACTCTTTCAAATCAGTTTCAGCTACAGATTTTTTTTTTAACTAGATCAATACTTCCTGAATCCAACTGAGGTTGCTGGGGCATATCTAAAGAAAGAATGCAATCTATCAATATTTAGTTAAGTAAATTGGAAGGAAACCAAAGTAGACATAAAGTAGTGGCTCCACTCTTTAGGTAACAGCAGGAATCGCTTAAAAGTGGCTCAGCCACAGCATTGTGAAAGAGTAAGAGAACAGAAGTATTTAAATTCCAATTGAAAGGCAGTTTTTTGTAGAAAAATTGAATGACAAAAACACATAAGCCTTAATTCCAGTAAAAAAAAAAAGGTCAGCAGGGCTATTAAAGGCATTGACTTCAAAGAGATCATTTAATTTGTCTATTTTTATGAAGATAAAGATTTCATTATATTCAAAAGCAATCTGGCTCTCACTAAAGAAAAAGTGTTAATTTTTGATATTGAACTGCTTTTAGAAATATTGAACTTCTCTCAAGATTGTGCTTTGATATATTTTTTTTCAAATCATCCCTACCAACATAAAGCTGGTAAGTGGGTAAAGGCCTATTTTAATTGCAAATAAAGTTCTAGCAAATAACCTAATACACGACAGCTCTAAGCTTTAGGCGTGTGTAATATCCATGGAAGTCATTCAGGAATTTTTCTGACAAAGACGACAAAAGGGCATTTGCAGAATTGAGTATGGGGGTGGTTTCTGCAATATACTAAGTAAGAACCTTTCATTATTGCTAGCAGGAAATGAAAATATAAACATACAGTACTGTGAATAACATTGTAGTGCAATAGGCAGAAATCTATTAGGCAGATTTGTGGAAAGTGATTGTGGGTGGATTAGGGTTTTTTTTTGTCTGCACAATTACTACTGTAGATAATTTTTTTTGGGGGGGGGGGAAATCACCCTAGCCTCATAAAGGTGTACAAAATATTAGGGCATCATCATCATGATTAAGGAAGTAGTATTTCTGCTTGGACAAATTAATATGTGAAGAAATATGAAAAAGGGTCTGAGGTTAAGTCATATGATAAACGATTGATGATGCTAAAGGTAAAGGTTCCCCTCGCATATGTGCTAGTCATTTCCGACTCTAGGAGGTGGCGCTACCTCTGGTTCATTGCCAAAGAGCCAGCACTGTCTGGAGACATCTCTGTGGTGATGTGGCCGGCATGACTAAATGCCGAAGGCGCACACAACGCTGTTACCTTCCCGCCAAAGCTGGTCCCTATTTTTCTACTTGCATTTTTTACATGCTTTCGAATTGCTAGGTTGGCAGAAGCTGGGGCAAGTTAAGGGAGCTCACTCCATGACGCGGCCCTAGGGATTCGAACCGCCGAACTGCTGACCTTTCTGATCGGCAAGTTCAGCGTCTTAGCACTGAGTCACCACGTTCCTGAGGGCGCTAGGTCTGGCCTATTGAAGAGAAGGATTGGGAAGGACATGCTAACTCTCTTTCAGAGGGGCTGTCACAAAGAAGAGAGGGCTGACCTACTTCCTGGGGACAAGACCAGGCACGATGGGTGGAAAGTTGTTAAAGAGAGAGACAATCTAGAAGTAAGGAGAAATTTTCTGACAGTGAGCACAGTCAGTGGAATAGCTTGTTTCCTGTGATTATGGGAGGGCCATTGAAAAATAGACTGGAACAACCATTTGATCAGGATGGCATCAGGTTTCTACCTCGACAGGGGATTGGACTACATGACCTCCATGGTCCCTTCCAGCCTTATGATTCCAGGGAACTTGAGTTGCAAAACCATGGCAGAAGTGGTGTATAACAAAGCCAATGTTAAGATATAACACTGTACAAAGTCTTTATAGTTTTAGCTGCCTGGATTATTAGAGAGATACCTTGTATTTTTTCCCCACATTGATTGAAGTTTGAGTGAAAACTGATCTGACTTACAATGCTACCTTAAATCAAAGATTTTTTGGGGGGAGGGGGGTATTAACTATATCGCTGGAGGGGAGGAGTGACATTAGAGGAAAAATCTCTCTAATTCCATCTTTAATTTTTGTCCCTCCTGAAAAATCTGTGCCTCATGAAAGGAAGGGCTCTGTTTAGGGATTTACACTTGACAATATACCTTCTTCTCCCCACCACCTAATCACCTTGCCAGAAACCATGTTTCAACAAGGTTACTTTCTTCTCTATTTCACCATTCTTACTACAGGCAGTACATTTTAGACTCTCAAGATACTTGCCGAGATGTTTTTTTTTCTTCCCTTATTTTTCTTTCTAACGGCACCTATTTGAGAAACGCACTCCCCCCCCCCGCCCCAATGGTATGTAGCTTATTTTTATTTTGGCCAAACAAAGTCATAATTAGAGGAAACGGTACCTACTTTTCTTCTTGTTCCTGACATTGTAATCAGGGTGTCTTTTAAAACACCATTAAAAGTGAAACCTCATTTGAGTGTTGATTCGCATTAAAAAGTGTCTTTGAAAACAATGTTTCTGTCACTGTTATTGTAATGGGAATCTGTAATTAAATTTATGAACTACACGTACCCACACAGAAATTGAAGGATAAGAATAACAATTATTTTGTACATTTCCCTTGATTCAGATGACAGGTTTGTGCTTCATTTATGCCTATATTTCCCTTTGTTAAAGTGAGCCAAATGTAGAGACGTATAAAGAAGGAATAGAGGAGTGGGACATGTCTTTTGCATGATAAGGCTATTATCATACACCCATTTTTCCTTTTGTGTAGTGAGTTTATGAAAAGCGATCAACATCCCTCCTTTGGCATTGCATTTTGGAGGTGACTGTAGAATAGTAACATCTTGCAGTGCTACTTCTTGGGGAAGAGATGATTTATACCAGGAAGAATGAGATAAACTTCAATTTCTATTGATTGCTGTGATAGCATGCTAGTTGGGTTTATGCATAACAGTATGTCACAGCGTTGTTTGCATGATTTGGCTTTCCATGTTGTCTGAACCTAACCATTCTAGTTTAGAAACCTTTTTATGCCAATGTATTGTGAAATCCCAGTCAGTTGTGATTTATTCAAGGATGCTTAAGAAAATTAGGACTTAGTGCTACATGTTTGCTGTTTCCCAACTACCAAGAAACAAGGCTAGTTTCTCTGACGCCAGAGGAGTTTCACTGAACACATTTTACAGATGTATATCAAGCATCCATTTAGCCTTAGCTAAAGATTTGGCTTGAAAACTCATTGGAATTTAATTCTGGTCTTATTTTGTCTCCTAGCTTTTCCTCCCATATTAAATAACATTTATCTTCTTTTCCTTTTCCTTTTTGTCTTGTTCTTTGAGATTCCTTGTGTATTTGGTTGCATGTAAAGAAGTCATTCCTTCTTGAATTGCTAACTTCTATTAAGGTAAAGGTTCCCCTTGCACATATGTGCTAGTCGTTCCCGACTCTAGGGGGCAGTGCTCATCTCCATTTCAAAGCCGAAGAGCCAGCGCTGTCCAAAGATGTCTCCATGGTCATGTGGCTGGCATGACTAAATGCCAAAGACACATGGGACACTATTACCTTCCCAGCAAAGGTGGTTCTTATTTTTCTACTTGCATTTTTAACTTGCTTTCGAACTGCTAGGTTGGCAGAAGCTGGAACAAATAATGGGAGCCCACTCCATTACGCGGCGTTAGGGATTCGAACCCTCAAACTGCCGACCTTTCTGATTGACAAGCTCAGCATCTTAGTACTGAGCCACTGCATCCCTCTATTATGGATATATACCATCAATTTTGCCATGGCAACATATTTTTCTATTTTCATCTCCAATCTAATATTATTGGCAAGGTGTCTCTTATTCAGTGTTGTGCCAACTTTGTTCTCACACCTGTCAACATATATCATAGTGAATTGTGATGTTTTCCATTTATGTTTTCTGGAATTATGCTGAATAAAAATAACTGTGGCTTCAATTCTATTTTTACTTTCTGGTTTTTTTTAAAAAAATATCTTGATTTGTTTCCAGTACTTTTTGAGGCTTTTTTTTTTTTAAACTAGCACCACATGTAGTAAAATGTCTCATCTTTGTTGTGACATTTCTAGCATTTGTCATTATGTACTTTGACTATGTTGGCAATTGTAAATGGAGTTTCATACCATCTTTAATCTTACCAATTTTCCCTTAAATTATAATGCGGAGTAAATTTTGTTGATTTTTTCTTTACTCTAATTGCATTGTTGAAGCAATTTTATCACTCAATTTTATCATTCAGCTTTAGATTTGTTTTATTTTACTAACAAATTGTGAAGTCATCCTAATAAATGATTTCAGCTACATTTAACTATGTCAAGTTCTATTATCTTTCTCAAAGTCCCTTCCTTTTTAAGATAAAGTTTTATTCTTCCAGTTATTTGCACATACTTTAACCATGATTAATTCCTTTTTTCATTGGACAACCTTTGTCATATTTTTATTCTGTTCCTTGCATTCAGATATCTCTCACTGGAATCTATAATTAAATGTTTTATTTTTGTTAATTGTCCTTTGTGTAAATATGTTTGATGGTGACCCTAATGGTAAGATTGCCAGACATAATTTGGCTTTTAGAAGTTTCTGCATTTTTTTTAAAAAAACTTCATCTATATGTCCTTTCAGATTTTTTAATTCTTCATATCATACGTAGAAATCAGTGAAGTCCAACTGGGAGGTCTACTTTTTCCATAATTGGTGCCCTGCTGTTTGGATATTTTAACCATTCTCTTATCCATAATAGGCAGTTTGGTCTATAATATAATAGATGATTAGAAAATGCTAATCCACCTCTTCCTTTTGAGTCATGGAAAATTTTGAATCATACTCCTTTTTTTGCTCCATATAAATACACAGTTGATATCAACTGTAATGTTGTCTCCTTTTCCTGACTGACATTTGTTTTGAAAACAACCTGGGGATATCTATGAGGAATGGCTAAACTTATTAGTTTATAGAGAAATAGATTGAAAGTAATAGAATAGAATTCAACAGAGACAAATATAAAGTTCTTTATTTATGGGGGAAATTAAATGTGCAGGTTTAGTATAGGTGGTGGTAATAGTGTTTATTGAAAAGATCTCAGGACAGCATTTGAATATATATCAATAAGTGATACACGTACAAATCAGGGGTGGGTTTCAACCGGTTCGCGGCGGTCCCTGCGAACCGGTTGGTCGCTGAACCCGGAAGTAAGTAACTTCCGGGAACGGCGAAGGGCGCGCCCGCCCGCCCGCGGTCCTTACCTGGTTTTGACAAGTTCTGCACTTCCACGCATGCGCAGGATGCATACAGCGCCTGCGCGATCGTCCAGGAGCAGCTGGAGCATCGCGCAGATGCTAGTACACATGCGCGCACCGCACACGTGCACGAGGACACCACCGGCCCCGTTCCAACTGAACCGGTTGGAACGGGGCAAGAAACCCACCCCTGTACAAATGTATAATTTCAAAGACACGGGACATAATCATTTCATTTTATTTGCAACTGGTCAGTAAAATTCCATCCAATTTTGGTCGTGTGTCCTATTCTAACTACATTATGTATGAACTACCATATTCAAAGTAGAACAGACGTAGAGAAGAACAAAAAGCAATAGCACTTAGACTTATATACCACTTCATAGGGCTTTATAGGCCCTTCTAAGTGGTTTACAGAGTCAGCATATTGCCCTCAACAATTTGGGTCCTCATTTTACCCACCTCAGAAGGATGGAAGGCTGAGTCAGCCTGGTGAGATTTAAACTACCAAATTGCAGTCAGCCGGCAGTCAGCA
Source organism: Thamnophis sirtalis (assembly GCF_051295495.1). Lineage (NCBI taxonomy): Eukaryota > Metazoa > Chordata > Lepidosauria > Squamata > Natricidae > Thamnophis > Thamnophis sirtalis. Next base: position 13,776,200 of record NW_028261390.1, read on the forward strand.
GAAGCAGCCTGCAGTACTGCATTCTAACCACTGTGGCTCTGATAATCCTGAAATTGTGCGAAGTTATGTAAAGAAACTGAGAATGTTTAACTTCTAGAAGAAAAGATTGGACGGGGAATATGATAGCATTTTCATGTATTGAAAGTATAAAAAATGGTCGAGATCAGTTTCCCCTTTTCCCAGAGTATAGGACATGAAATAATAGATTGTATTATAGACATCTTTATTGCCACTAAATATTACGAAAATCACAAGAACAGCAAAAACATCTCTAAGGTTAGGGCAGTTCAACAGTGACACTTGCTGCCAAGGTAAGTGTTCTAGAGAATAAGTTTCTCCACGTGCCGAGACGCATTACCTAATGCCCAGTTGATATGGCATTAGATGAAATGACCTCCTATTTGTGCAATGCTAAGTTAGATAGGGAGGTATCATAGGTTGCCAATGAACTATTAATCCACAAAACTATAGGTCTATACTATAAGGTCTAAATCTACTCATAATATTTGGAGTTTGATACTGTTCCTTCATTGCTATTTTTTTCCACTTGGTTATATTTTCCCAGCAGCAGTTTGGGTACAAAAATCAGAACGCATTTGCATTCCTATTTGCTTTGTAGAAAATGGCATGGATTGAGTCCACGGAGACATAACACATAAATAGGACATTGGGTGTCAAAGTGGAAAGAATATGCCATTCATGTTTTATCTTAACACATTCAAAAGCTGGAGTTGATACTACTGGATGTCAACACACTCACTTTATAACAATGCCATGTTATCATTGTGCATCATCTTAGGGGCAGGTTACCAAATTTATGCTGCTACTTAGATGGTTCTACAATTATACTCTCTTGATATTTATTCTCTCACCCTTGTCATTTCCAAGATACTTGCACTAATTACATTAACACCTTGTTAATGGTGTGTTTTTTTAAAAAATAAATAAATTCCTGAATATGAAAAGCTTTTGAAAAAGTAATTAATTGAATATTCAGAAATATCAGAAACTACAATGATTTAACATATTTGATTTAACTTATCAAATATAGAAGCCCACAGACTTGCAAAATTCCCATTTGGTGAAATTTTATTCTATACATAATGAACTGCAATGCTTATTGTACATTTATTCGTGTAGAATAAATAAAAATTGTTTCTTCCATTTGCCATGATTTCCTCTGGAAATAACACCTCCCATGATAATGTAACATCAAAGAAGCTGAAATTTATAATTGATTTACACATTTGTTTCTTCATAATATTTTCCTCTTTTAATTTCTCTCTGTGTAAATTGGAAATGAATGTGTGTGGTTGGCATATTGATGATTAAATTCTTCAGTGTTTTCATAAGTATGTTTTCCTGATATGAACAATTAAGCAGCAGGATAAAAATTAATTCTCTGTGTTCTTGAGATAATGCTATTTTTACATTTTATTTCCATCTTTTCACAGAATAGCCATTTCTTATACAGTACAATGGCAATCTGGCTGTGCAACAGACTTTATATTTAGTAGGGTTGGTTTATTTTAAAATGTTTGCATCTTCAGGTATAATATTTTAGGTCTACAAATAACTTACAATAACTTGGATTACATTTTACAATACATTATAATACAATAATAAACTAAGCGGTTGTTCAGTCAAGGTAAAAAGTCATTGTGATTCAGTGGTGGCTTCTCGATCCCGTTCTAACTGGTATGGTTGGAACGGGCCCGCAGCATCCACATGGATGAGCGCAGTGTGCACATGTGTCTTAGCTCCTCCATGAGCCTCCTTGACGCTCCAGCTGCCCAGCAAAGCATCGCGCAGGCGCTGTACGTGCCATACACATGCGTGGAAGTTCCGAAGACTTAAAAGCCTGGTAAGGAGCTTGGTTGGTGGGTGGGCCCTCTGGAGTACTGTACCGGAATGGTATCCGGTGCTCCGGGCAGGCTCCGGTACGCCCATACCGGGGTGTACCGCCTGCAACTCACCACTGTTGTGATTGCTCAACATCACATCTTATTCCAGGATATATTGTTCCAAGATAGAGTGAAATACAGAGAAGTTGTGCTTTCAGTTTGAATAATGATGTGCCATGTTGTTCCTTTTCTGCTGCAATGTTATGAGCGATGACAACAGATTGGGTCAAGAGTGGCGAAGGGCATTGTGTGCATCATGGTATATGTGATGTCATTGAGGCTTCTATGAAACACCAATTTTTGCAAAACAGCATTGGATTTACATAGGGGAATAGGCCTGGGGAGTACAATGAAATCAGACCATAATTATGACATTCCAATCACACATACATTCTTAATGACCAATGAAATAGATACAGATATTCTTGCTTGGAGTGCTTGACCAGCAAATAAGTCAGTGGTTGAAGTCACAGAAATCAGGGATATTCTTACTTTTCCCTTTGTGTATTTTTTTTAATTATAGAGAGCCATTTTTAAGATTGTGCAAACAGACATAATAATATCTTTATTATAATCCTGGCTACCATATTGTACGTTTTTCATTAAAGGTTTCAGAGCTCAAACTACGTTACATAGACAATTTTGAGATCAAAATTCCTAAAACGTTTCAATCCAAAAGGATCCCTACTTTAATTGCAAGACATAGAATTAAAAAAAAAAAAGAAATTCAAAAGCTTTGGAATGTAGGGCTCAACTTACTGTATAGGAAAAGAAAATGGGGGTGGGTTTTGAATCCCCCCCCCCAGATCTAGATACAGGTTCAATCTACAAACAAATATAATTCTACTTTCTCTCTTCTATTGCAGCCTAAAGCCGGGATGGGGTGGGGTTTCTACACTGCACTGGCAGATATTATTGAATAGGTAATTTGTAGCTAGGAAGGATTTCTTGTTTATATCTTCCCAGTAGTGGTTGCCTATGTTACCCTGATCTAGCTGGAGAACAATATCAACATCTGTTGCTAGATGGCAGTCCCAGCTCTTCATTGATATGTGGCCAGGAGAGCTGGACATGAGAAGCTGCACTGGCCTAAATTATTCTCTTTCTAGTTTTTTTTTTTCAGAAATAATCAACCAATTATCTAGCATAATCATGGAGACCAATGACTCACCAAGAAAGTTAATTTTGAGGTAGAGGTAGACCTGGTATGCAGGAGGACTTCCTGCCTGCACCCATTGACAACCTCCATGGTCTCTGAAGTTCACTCTTTTTACTCCAAGCAGAGACTTGCTTTAAAAATGCAGGGGCAGAGAGCTGAGCTCGGCAGATTACACAGACTAGCCAAGAAGTAGGCTGGCAGGAGAGCAGACTCTAAGGAGTAATGTAGCTCAGCTGTGCACTTAGATGAAAGCTTATTTATTGGCCACCTTCCGTGAGAGAAAATGCTATGAACCACTTTTCAAGCTTCAGCTTTGTCCTGTTTAACTTGTTGTGAAATGCTTTGAACTCTGGATTCAATCTCGCCGTAGCTCTCATATTTTGTGATCTGTTTGTTGGAATCTTGGTCTTGACCCTTGCTGAGCCTTGACTACCTTACAATCCCTATCTTGAGCTACAGGGAAAAAGGCTTTGTGCTTTTTTACAGCGGAATTATTGAGTCTGTCATCTGCACCTCTATAACTGTCTGGTTTGATACAACCAAACAAGGCAGACACAGACTTCAACGGATAATTAGAACTGCAGAAAAAAAACAATTGCTACCAACCTGCCTTCCATCGAGGACCTGTACACTGCATGAGTCAAAAAGAGGGCTGTGAAAATATCTACAGACCCCTCACATCCGGGACATAAATTGTTTCAATTTCTACCCTCAAAATGAAGCTATAGGGCACTGCACACCAGAACGACTAGAAACAAGGACAGTTTCCCCCCAAATCCCATTACTCTGCTTAACAACTAATTCCCAAACACTGTCAACAATTTACCAAGAATGTATTTCTATTATTCTTCTCTTCCTTCCTAGTATCTATCTCTTTTCTAGTATCCATCTCTTTCCACTTAGGACTATAACCATGTTGCTTGTCTCTTTAAAATTTATATTGTTTTGTTTCTTAGTATAATTTGATTGCTTATTAGTAACCTATGGCTATCACTAAGTGTGGTATCCTATGATTCTTGATGAATGTATTATATTTTATTTTTCTTTATGTACGCTGAGAGCATATGCACCAAAGACAAATTCCTTGTATCCAATCACACTTGGCCAATAAGGAATTCTATTCTATTGTATTCTATATTTTATTCTATATTCTCTATTCTATTCTATTCTATTCTCTATTCTATTCCATTTTCTATTCTATTCTATTCTATTCTATTCTGTTCCATTCTCTATTCTATTCTATTTGTGCTGCCTGAATTTGTCCATCTCTGGACTGTGACTGGCATCCAGCTTGCTGGCAGCTGGCAGCCCTTCAAGGGAGTCAACAGGGAATCAAAACCAACAATAATATTACCTTTATTGTAAGGTTACAGTAAGAGATACTTGCAAGTCTGAAGTGCTTCACCCCTCCCCTTTATGTTCGAGACACCTGGGGCCAGTTAATTCTGTGTTGCTTTGTCCATCCCATCTCTCCTTTGGGCTCAGATTTTTCTTATGAGACTATCTGTGGCATTTCCTCCTCTCTCTTTCAATTATTTTTGCGATCCATTGGACCAGCAGCCAGTAATGCCAGCAAAGAAAATCCCAGTTTATGTGGAGTGCTCCTTTTGAAACCCAGGAAAGATCTTGAAATGCATTGTTAGGATTCTGGACTGGATATGATGTCTTAAGAATTTTAAGTTATTATATGTACATACCTGAGAACTGACAGATGGATTTGGCTTCAAAGAGTTTAGGCAGCCGTATGTTTTGGCTTCCTTTAGTGTGAAAGCAGCCTGGTATAATCTTAGCACAATGATGGCCTTGTCAGAAAGTTAGCTTAGTTGTAGATTTCAGGGGGTTGGAAAACTATGCAGAGTTATTTGAAGAATGAAACTTGCTCTATATTTATCAGCTTCAGTACTTGTGCTATCGAAGTCCTTTCATGAAAACCAAGGCTTTGCATTTGTAATATTGACTGTGAGCCTTTCCTCCCTACAATAGGAGCTTTAAGACCAACTAGAGTTACAGAGGCACGCGGTGTCTCAGTGGCTAAGACACTGAGCTTGTCGATCAGAAAGGTCTGCAGTTCAGTGGTTTGAATCCTTAGCACCGCGTAACGGAGTGACCTCCCGTTACTTGTCCCAGCTTCTGCCAACCTAACATTTCGAAATCATGTAAAAATGCAAGTAGAAAAATAGGAACCATCTTTGGTGGGAAGGTAACAGCGTTCCGTGTGCTTTCGGCATTTAGTCATGCTGGCCACCTGACCATGGAGATGTCTTTGGACAGTGCTGGCTCTTTGGCTTTGAAATGGAGATGAGCACCACCCCCTAGAGTCGGGAACGACTAGCTCACATGTGCAAGGGGAACTTTTACCTTTACCTTAGAGTTACAGAGAAATTTGCTTCGTCTTCCACATAAACAAGGGCAGACAACTGTCTAGTCCAGAGGTGGGCAACAATGGATGGCCCCTTTCACAGCCTGTGGACTTCGACTCCCAGAAATCCTGTGCTAACCGGCTTAGGAAATCTTGGGAGTTGAAGTCCACAGGTCATAAAAGGGCCATTGTTGCCAACCCTGCTCTTAATCTTAAATTTAGGAAAGAAGAATTCTACTTTGATTGAGGTGGTTCCATAAGCTGAGAGTTGCTTTCACAGTACTACTGAAGAGGAGATGGCCCATAATATTGTCTTCCCTCCTTTTTGAATTGAGATATCAACTAAGTGATGCTGCTTATGTACCACCTAACTTGTGTAACTATGTTCATGCAATACCTAACTAAGCAGCATAAGCCTTGCTCTAACATTAAGAAAACAACTTCTCATTCGGCTCAACTTAAAACCATAAAGTTGAACATATAAAAATATGTGTATCCATGCATTTCAGCTAGAAAGTATTAGGTGACATATTGGTTCATAGTCATACTGTCTTTATTTATTATCTGGATTTTTTTTTTAAATTCTCAATAGAAAGCAATTATTTTGGTCTGTGGAATAAGCTCTAAAACAAAGAGTGTGAAAGTTTGTATAATTGCACTAACAAGTGTTTTTTTTAAAGACATCATAGAAAAAACTTCAAGCTGTTCTTGGTAAGTTTTCTTAATTTTAAACAAGTGGATTTTTATATCATTGTGAAAATAAGTGGAAGGCAATGAGACTGGCAACACAGAGGTGCTAGCCCTTGTGCTCCATTGTGTAGGTACAACTAGTTGCAAGTTCTTGAGCTTCTAGCCTGCTCAATCAACAGATCAAGAAATTAAACGAGGAGGGTTCCCCCCTTGTTATTCCCACAAAAACTTTGTGAGGTTGGTTCCACTGAGAAAGTGTCAGAGTTTTGACAGTGTGACTATTATTATGAGATACACCCAGGAGCAAAACGCAGGACACAGCACACAACACACAAAGCCTTTATACAGTTAATAGTGGTTTATATACAGAAATATATACAATGCAATACAATAGCAGAGTTGGAAGGGACCTTGGAGGTCTTCTAGTCCAACCCCTTGCCTAGGCAGGAAACCCTATACCATTTCAGACAGATGGCTATCCAACATCTTCTTAAAGACTTGCAGTGTTGGGGCATTCACAACTTCTGGAGGCAAGCTGTTTCACTGATTAATTGTTCTAACTGTCAGGAAATTTCTCCTCAGTTCTAAGTTGCTTCTCTCCTTGATTAGTTTCCACCCATTGCTTCTCGTTCTACCCTCAGGTGCTTTGGAGAATAGTTTGACTCCCTCTTCTTTGTGGCAACCCATGAGATATTGGAAGACTGCTATCATGTCTCCCCTAGTTCTTCTTTCTATTAATCTAGACATACCCAGTTCCTGCAACCATTCTTCATATGTTTTAGTCTCCAGTCCCCCAATCATCTTTGTTGCTCTTCTCTGCACTCTTTCCAGAGTCTCCACATCTTTTCTACATCGTGGCGACCAGAACTGAATGCAACATTCCAAGTGTGGCCTTACCAAGGCATTATAAAGTGGTGTTAACACTTCACGTGATCTTGATTCTATCCCTCTATTTATGCAACCTAGAACTGTGTTGGCTTTTTTGGCAGCTGCTGCACCCTGCTGGCTCATATTTAAATGGTTGTCCACTAGGAATCCAAGATCCCTTTCACAATTACTACTGTTGAGCAAGGTACCACCTATACTGTACCTGTACATTTTGTTTTTGTTGCCTAAATGTAGAACCTTACTCTTTTCACCATTGAATTTCATTTTATTAGATAGTGCCCAATGTTCAAGTTCGTCAAGATCCTTCTGTATCTTAAGCCTGTCTTCTGGAGTGTTGGCTATTCTTGCCAGCTTGGTGTCATCTGCAAATTTGATGAGTTCCTCATTTATTCCCTCATCCAAATCATTGATGAAGATGTTGAAGAGTACTGGGCCTAAAACAGAGCCTTGGGGTACTCCACTGCATACTTCCCTCCATGTAGATGCAGTTCCATTGAAGACTATCTGTTGAGTGCGGTTGGTCAGCCAGTTACGAATCCATATGGTTGTGATGCTGTCTAACCCACATTTTTCTACTTTATCTAGTAGTAGGTTATGGTCTACCTTTTCAAATGCCTTACTGAAGTCCAAGTAAACTATATCGACGGCATTCCTCTGGTCCACTAATTTTGTCACATTATCAAAGACTGCAATAAGATTAGTCTGGCATGATCTGTTTTTGACAAACCCACGTTGGCTTTTGGCTATTACTTTGTTTGCTTCTAGGTGTTCGCTAATTCGTTGCTTGATTATTTTTTCCAGAATCTTTCCTGGTATTGAGGTTAGACTGATAGGTCTGTAGTTTCCTGGATCTATTGTTTTTCCTTTTTTGAAGATGGGAACCACATCAGCTCTTTTCCAGTCCTCTGGTAGTTCCCCAGTGTTCCAGGATCTCTGAAAGATATAATTCAGTGGTTCTGAGATCTCATCTGCCAGTTCCTTCAGAACCCTGGGGTGTAATCCATCTGGTCCTGGTGATTTGAACTCGTCTAGGGTAGACAGGTGCTCATTTATATACATGGATATAATCCCTTACAACTCAGCTACGGACACAAGAAGAGAAATGAGATACACAACGAGAGAGGGAAACATCCTCTAATGGCCACCTATATATAGACACCTCACCAGAGCCTCCTCCCCACCAGAGTCTTAAAAAAGTGATGCATGTATTGCTGAATCATCCTCATTGCATCAGCTTACAGTTTACAGTTTACAACCTTACATCAGCTAGCAGCTATTAAATCCTCATTACTTGACAGAAAGAGCCAATGGGTCAAAGCCATCAGTTGAGCTTGATCAAGTGGGGACTTGATTATATCTTTAGTCCTAATCTAGTTGTTCAATCCTGTACTATACATGGTGAATTTGAAAAGTAAAATAAGAGCAATATGTGTAAATGAAATACTTTATTTTTCAAAATATAATTGAAAGCCTTTTCCCACATTATGTTACTGTTGTCAAACTTCTTCTTTCTTCCACAATGGAGACATTTAACCTGTAATTCAAGCAAAAATAATTACAGGTTGTTCTGAAATACATTATACATAAATGCATCACCAAGTCCAGATCTTCATATGTATTTGAAGGTGCTGACTGAAGTAGTTTTGTCAAACAGCAGCAGCTGTTCAGCAGTTACTGTGCTTGGCTAATGCTTTAGGACCAACAGATTATTTAGATTTCATTAACATTTAATTAGCCCACAGCACCTATGTCTTACCAGTGACAGATGGGGAAATAAAGTGTTTTTTTTTTAATGACCATTTTCCTGTTGGTGGATTTCCCCCCATCCCCCACCACTAAAATACTGTTTACAAACTATCTTGAGTCTGTGTCATAATTTGACAAAACTATTCTTTTTAAAGTTTTGTTTCATTGGGTAATAGAGGGTCAGCCTTATGCTAAGAAATAACACATTTTTTTAAAAAAAAAGTCTTTCAAGAAGCCATATTCTTACATGGAAATTATAGATCCTGACAATATTTCTTTCTTCTCTCCGTACAAGTAACAGTCAATTGAGTATAATACAAATCAGTCTCTTTCCCTCTCAACCTTACCATTTCATCCTGTTGTACCTTCCCCTCCCCCTGAAATTTCACAGACTTCTTGCCAATTGAACCTCTGTGATGGTCATACACAAGGTGGGCAGGGAGGAAACATGGCAACCTGATTTTTGACATCATCCAAATGCCATTATTTAAGGACATGGAACGCTGTTACCGTCCCACCAAAGGTGGTTCCTATTTTTCTACTTGCATTTTTACATGCTTTCGAACTGCTAGGTTGGCAGAATCTGGGACAAGTAACGGGAGCTCACTCCGTTATGTGGCACTAGGGATTCGAACCTGCGGACTGCCAACCTTTCTGATCGACAAGCTCAACGTCCTAGCCACTGAGCTACCGTGTCCCTCACATCAGACATAGGGACACATATATAGTTTGAGCACTGCTGTCCTATGTGTGGTATCATTTAGTCATTATGGTAGTGGTTGTGGCTGCTGCTGCCTGTATGGTATTTTCCTACAAATTGCTATATAAAATAAAACTGGAAAAATGTGAAAAGAAGCTTGTGGATTTTTCTCTCCTATAGGTAATGTAAACAACCCTGAGATTTATTAAAATTATTAGCAGTAGTTGTAGTAGAAGAATGAGATGCACCAGAAGTCATCCATTTCAATTTCATAAAAATAATATATTTGATTATTATATTAACTCTTATTATATTGAGTATTGTATTACAATACATCCCATTTTCAATATTGTCACCTTCCACATACACCCCTTTGTTTGAAAATTGTTATACACTTTCTTCATCTATTGCATTTATTCTTGAGAATGTTTTCCAATTCTGCAGATCAATGAAAGTTTATAAACACAAGGAGTCATACTTCCAAATAAACATTTTGCTTCACACTCCAAGTTAAAGCAGAAATATTTCAAATTAAACAAAGATGAAAGATGCTGCTTTCAGAATTACTCTATCAGAAACTAATTTTAATCCTGTGCATAGCTTCCTTAGATCAACAATGATGTCTGTTAGTTAGTGTGCCTAAATGAATACTTTATTTCTAAGAGATTATGGATCAAATGAAGATTTATTTTTGTTTAATCTTCAATTTATATAGCTGTCCATCTCCTAATTATAACTCTGGACAGTGCATGTGGGATTGACACCTAATTAAGCCAAACATGGTAAGACAAATAAGTGTCAAAGGCATACCCAACTCCAATCACATGAAAGACAAATTCATAGTGATAGTCTCATCTAATCTCTATACCTGTGATGGCGAACCTATGGCACACATAGGTTCCCTCTCTGTGGGCCCATGAGCTGTTGCTCAATTTAGCCCTATTAAGCATGCGCACGCACGCCTACTGCCAGTCAGCTGATTTTCGAGTCTCTGCTGCGCAGGAGGGAGACGTGCACATGAGTGGGGTGAGGGGGATTGCACATGCATGCACAGGAGAAGGGGAAGCATGTGGGGTGGTTCAGGAGGCCTCAGGAAGGCCTGAACGGGGCAAGGGTGTGTGTGGCGCCCCGTGGCCTGTATTGGTCCCAGAAGGCTTTAGGGAGGCCTGCTAGGCCCAAAATGGAGCGGTGGTGGTAGTTTCACAAGCATGCATGGGGGAGGGGCACATTGCATTATGGGTGTGGGCACAGGGTTATGCCCTAGGGTTAGCCATCACTGATCTATACTCTATGCCTAAGTAACATGACCAAAATAGCTTTTGGCTGGGTAGTTCTCTGTGGCGGCTCCGGCCCTTTGGAACGAACTCCCCACAGAGATTCGGACCCTCACCTCTCTCCAGGCCTTCCGAAAAGCCGTTAAAACCTGGCTGTGTCAGCAGGCCTGGGGTCGATGAGTTCCCTTCCCCTCTCGAATCGTGTGGCTGTTGGTTGTTTTTAAATGCCCTGTACTTTTGTAGTTTTTGTGTTTTTCCCTTCCCCTCCTTGGGTTTGTGCGCCGCCCTTAGTCCCTCTGGGAATAGGGCGGCATATAAATAAAATGAAACTCAAACTCAAGTTTCTGTGTGTAGATTCCTTCTATCCTCAAAGTTACATGAATTTCTAAATATCTGTACTACTGGCCATGATATGAATGTAAAAGTATCTACTGTTTCACTATGCTTTCAAAGTGGCAGTGATCAGGGAATACTATACTAAAAAAACTTTTTGTTTTGTTTGTCTCTCACTTGCATTGATATTAATACTTTAATTTACTTCTGCTATCTGTAATGAGGAAGCAATCATGTATCAAAAGTAGCACATTATATTTTAGATCGGCTTGCAAATTAGAAGATTCTGGGAATCGTTTGTACTATTGTTAATGAATTTGATTTTAATCAGTTTAATTAGAGTTGTTCTACTGTAACTTACTCTTTTTCTCTATAATTTTGGTTAATTAGGTTGAACAGCAGATAATGTAAATATGAGAAAAAATATATAGTTAATTAAAAAGGATATTTTAAAAAATATTTCTAATATCTTAAGTCAAAGCCTGATTTCATAATCTTCATATAACAGTATTGAGAAACAGCTGGCAAAGTACAGTATATTTTGCAAACTATTTTTTTGTGGGGAGGGGAGAATATATACATGTGTTTTCACTTCTATCTAGGGTAATCTGGTTAGGAGTATATGCAATTCACTTTTGTCATAAGAAAAATGACCAGTGGAGAAATCAATGATAGGAAAACAGACTAATTTGAACATCTAATGTCAAGCCATATTGATCATATAGAAAGAAGTCTCAGCTTTTGTGGATTTGGGAGTTTTTGTTCCATTTTAATTTAAAATCGGGCATTTTAGATTAACTGCTTTATCATCTTTCCCAACCTGGACAGACTGTGGTCAGTCTCCAATATTTTATGAAGCTGGCATGTTGCAACTTGAAATAATTTATGAAGCTGGTGTGATTCAATGAAGAGAGCATTAAACTGAATTTAGGTCTCCATCACTATAGTTTATGTAAAGTCACAGTTTCTGTAAAAATATCTGATCTCATGCTGCTAGATAAGAGAAGGTACAGAAAAAGAAAGGTGAGTTTTTGGTGAAGGTTGTTTTCATAATAATAAAACATAATTTGGGGTGGGAATTACAGTGCAATTCCATTATTGTCCATTATATTCAACAATGAACAGCCTTCCTGTTGTGTATTTGGTTACATGAGAAAGGGCCAGCAACCACTTTGCTGGGCCCTGTTTGGTCAGGAGTCATTGGAGGCTGTTGCTAGCCTCCATGACATACCTAATCTGCCCTGATTGGCCGAGGTACTGCACCAGCAGTTGCTGTGCAGTACCCGGCCCCTGATTGGTTAGTGTATTGTTACATTTCATATAAATACCTTTGGCGTTCGTTCTGTTCTTTGAATCGCTAACATCTTTAATAAACACCTATTTCTGAATCCATGGCTCTTGCGTGATCCCTCGAACTAATACACAAAAACTGGCGACGAGGATGGGATCCGGCGATTCCGCAGGGCCTGGAATGAGGAGAGAGCAGTCGCAGCGCAACACCAGAGGCTACCTGATTAAACTACAGTTGGAAGGGCTCGTGAAGGACCGCCGGACCCCACGGCCAGCATGCGCCCAGCTGAAGCAGTTACCAGCACTCGAGAGGCTTCAATCTGCGAAAGCCAGCTGGAACTGTCTGGGCCCGAGGTCGTGGGGCTGCCCCCCACGGCCAGCATGCGCCCAGCTGAAGCAGTTACCAGCACTCGAGAGGCTTCCATCTGCGAAAGCCAGCTGGAACTGTCTGGGCCCGAGGTCGTGGGGCTGCCCGTGCACCTCACGGAGCAAGCCAACTTTTCTGATCGCCCAAGCCGCGTCGCGATCCAGAAACTTAGCCTGGCTGCGGAAGCTGCCTGCCAGCCAACCATTAAAGCCTCGTTGTATACAAAAAGAACTGCTTGACCCGGAGAGAGAGAGAGAGAAAGAAGGAGGACATCCGTCTCCTGCCTTCCTTCCTCGGCCTCCCGTCGTCTCTCCGCCCTCCCAGAAGGGCCCCGATGTCTCCGCGGCCTCCTCGCCAGCCTCCTCGGCCGTCCGTCGCCTCTATGGCCTCCCGTCGCCTCTACGGCCTCCTACGGCCTCTCCGCCCTCCCAGAAGGGCCCCGATGTCTCCGCGGCCTCCGCGCCAGCCTCGTCGGCCTCCCGATGCACTACGGCCTCCTACGGCCTCTCCGCCCTCCCAGAAGGGCCCCGATGTCTCCGCGGCCTCCGCGCCAGCCTCGTCGGCCTCCGCGCCCGCCTCCACGGCCTCCCGTCGTCTCTCCGCATCCCAGAAGGGCCCCAATGTCTCCGCGCCTGCCTCTTCGGCCTCCTGACGCCTCCACGGCCTCCCGACGCCTCTACGGCCTCCGCGCCCAAGAGCCGCTCCGTTCCGCCGCCTGCGCCCTCCCCGAGCCTTGCCGCCGTGCCTCTGCTCCTGCCAAAGCCTCCCAAGGCCTCCTGCCTTCACCTCGCTGTCTTGCCTCCGCTGTCTCCGCTGCCTCCAGGGCCTGCAAATCCCTCCTGTCTGCCTAGCTGTTCCAGCCGCTGCGAAGCCACTTCCTGCCTCCCCCGCGAGCTGGTTTCCCAACGGGAAAGCCTATGAGCCATTTCCGACGCTCCTCACCGACCTCCGCGCTGCCCTGCCTGTCCACAGACCTCCACCTCCGTGCAAGCCATCGGCGAGCCGCGAGCCGCCTCCAGGGCCGGTCTGCAAGCCAGGACTGTTAAAACTCAATGGGGTTTGTTGGGCATGCGCAGTACGGGAGGGGGGGAAATTTAAATAAAATAAAATGTGAGAAAAGCAACTGGAGGGTAAGGGAGAAATGTGAATTTGAGAAACTTGAAAAAATTGAGCTAAAAAAGAAGTGTACTTAGCTGGAGGAAGAATAAAATAAGATGTGAGAAAAGCAACTGGAGGGTAAGGGAGAAATGTGAATTTGAGCAACTTGAAAAAATTGAGCTAAAAAAGAAGTGTACTTAGCTGGAGGAAGAATAAAATAAGATGTGAGAAAAGCAACTGGAGGGTAAGGGAGAAATAGAAATGTGTATAAATTAAATCCCAGGATGCTCCTATGTGAATAAATTAACTGGAGGGAAGGAGAAGTGAATAAAATGGAGTCATTCAACGTGCTCTGAACAACAAATCCCAACTACAAATTAAACCACACACACGTGTTATAATTACATGAATTATAAATGAATTAATGAATTAATAAACTGGAGGGAATTGCTTGAAATTGTAACACTCAGGGAACTGTTTGAACTAATTAATAAAAATGGGCACTTAACCTGGGGAAAATGCAAATGGAAATTTTACAATGTTCTTGAAATTTCAAAGTTGCTAGTTATGATTTTGTGGGTCCACCCCCCCCCATCAACAGATCTGGGGGAAAGGGGTGTTGTGTATTTGGTTACATGAGAAAGGGCCAGCAACCACTTTGCTGGGCCCTGTTTGGTCAGGAGTCATTGGAGGCTGTTGCTAGCCTCCATGACATACCTAATCTGCCCTGATTGGCCGAGGTACTGCACCAGCAGTTGCTGTGCAGTACCCGGCCCCTGATTGGTTAGTGTATTGTTACATTTCATATAAATACCTTTGGCGTTCGTTCTGTTCTTTGAATCGCTAACATCTTTAATAAACACCTATTTCTGAATCCATGGCTCTTGCGTGATCCCTCGAACTAATACACAAAACTTCCTTGACTAGTTGTCATTGTAACTGGGACAGGTGTGGATGACTTTGGAGAATGAGGGGAAGAGATGCTCCCTAGGAAGCAATCAGACAAAAAAGGCAGGGGAACCCCCCCCCCCCAGTGACCTAAATAGTCAGAGAAAGACACTGAAGAAGGACCCGACTTAATGGATTAAGGAGTCAAAATGGTGGCAGGAAGTTTTTATTTTCAGTCTCTCAAGATTCTATTAATATAGCCCTACAATACAGTAGAATTAATTCATTTGGTCCTCATTCCTGCCTGGTTTAGCTGAGAGGGCTGACGCAACATAAGTGTTGGGCGTAGGATTGTTGTTGTTAATTGTGAAGTTGTGTCCGACCCAATCGGGACCCCATGGACAACATTCCTCCAGGCCTTCCTGTCCTCTATCAACCTCTGGAGTCCATTTAAGCTCAGGCCGATTGCTTCAGGGACTCCATCCAGCCACCTCGTTCTCTGTCGTCCCCTTCTTCTTTTGCCCTCAATCTTTCCTAGCATGAGGCTCTTCTCCAGTGAGTCCTTCCTTCTCATTAGGTGGCCAAAGTATTTGAGTTTCATGTTCAGGATCTGGCCTTCTAAACAGCAGTTTATAGGATAGTGATATATCATTACATAGGATAGTAATGTATCATTAGCCTTGTTTGTTAAAGGGAAACAATATGTTAAATAAAAATCAAATAAATAAGTTTCAAATGTGTATGTATGTATGCAGTGGGTGAATGAAGACTTAGCTAGCCACATTGGCATATAATATTTTCATCATGGAAGCAGCAATAATAGCTGAAATTTCTGAGTTGGGGATTGTCAGTACCCCCAATTGCTGTCATTTCCCTAATACCTATAACCCATATCTTGTTTTTATTTTACCTGTGGAGATTATTTCTCCTTCTCTATTGTTAGGCTCTGTCAAAAAGGATTCCCCTGTTGCTGAGAATATGATTATGACAGCCCGTAGCTTTATCCCCTGGAGAATATTTGCTCATAAAAATTCTCTGTTTTTTAAAATTAATTTATGTAAAATTGGATAGTAAACAGAAGCAGCAAAGCTGTTGGATAAAAAAAAACTGTTTCCTTTAGCAATTATGGGTGTTACTTTAGTACACCCAAAATGTTGATCCTATCTTGAAACTAGAAAATATAATATAGAATGTGTGATTTCTTTTTCAAAACAATAAAATCACAACTCTTTAGTTTTTGCTGTCTCTCTTAAGCATCTTCATTTTTTTTTAAAAAAAGTTCTTTCATTTAACAAGTTTGATTTCGACTCTGGAATCTTTTGTGTGAGCCTGCTGAGCAGGAAATACTTTTTTCTTCCTAATAGTACTCTGAAAGCAAATGGAAAAGATCCGGGAATGCATAAATGTAATATAGTATAATTTGGCCCAAGGGACATTTAAATAAAAAAAAGTAATGTGAACAAACATGAACATAAATTCATTTCATACATTATTACTTAGCCAATTCTAATTTTTATTCTTGTTTCAGAGGAAATTGCTTTCCACTTATGTGTGAAAAATGAGAATGATAAATGACCATTAATTAAATCCAAGACATATCTGTAGCATCCCTGACTGTCAACATACTTTGATTCTGCTCCAAAACATGTTATCCAATATATGTGCATGTCATATATACTCACATATATGTTTGTTACTCTAATGGCCCTTCCTAGAATTGCCTAATTACAATGTACCTACCTACTACAGAAGGATGTAGTGGTTCTGTGGCTAAGACACTGAGCTTGTCAATCAGAAAGGTCAGCAGTTCGGCTGTTCGAATTCCTAGTGCCATGTAAAGGGGTGAGCTCTTGTTATTTGTCCCAGCTTCTGCCAATTTAGCAGTTCGAAAGCATGTAAAAATGCAAATAGAAAAATAGGAACCACCTTTGGTGGAAAGGTAACAGCATTCCATGCGCCTTCAGTCTTGAGTCATGCCGGCCACATGATCACAGAGACGTCTTCGGACAGCACTGGTTCTTCAGCTTTGAAATGGAGATGAGCACTGTCCCCTAGAGTCGGGAACAACTAGCACATATGTGCAAGGGGAATCTTTACCTTTACATACTACAGTCCTGACCAAATTCCTACTGATTGCATATGTTGACTTCTCTATTACACAGTCCCCTAAAATGTCGGATACTATGTACTGGTTTCAAATGAAAGATCTTTTACATACATTAAATGATAGTTTTCATAAAAATTTCCAGGAACAATCAGAAAGAGAGATTATTGGCTGCATTACGCTATCTCTTACATATATTCCTAGATTATGCTGGTATTTCAAATTCCTCAAGGGAATATGCTAATTGAAGTCTTATCTCCACAATGCCCCCCTTTCTTCTAAATCAAGATCAGCCTCCCTCCAGTTATGGAAATCCATAGCCCTTGTTGTTGTTAGTTGCAAGGTTGTGTCCGACCCATCGCAACCCCATGGACAACATTCCTCCAGGCCTTCCTGTCCTCTACCATCTTCTGGAGACCATTTAAGCTCATGCCGACTGCTTCGGTGACTCCAGACAGCCATCTGATTCTCCGTAGTCTCATTCTTCTTTTGCCTTCAATCTTTCCCGGCATTAGGCTCTTCTCCAGTGAGTCCTTCCTTCTCATTAGGTGGCCAAAATTTTTGAGCCTCATCTTCAGGATCTGGCCTTCTAAAGAGCAGTCAGGGTTGATCTCCTCTAGGACTGACCAGTTTGATCACCTTGCAGTCCAAGGGACTCGCGGGAGTCTTCTACAGCACCACAGTTCAAAGACCTCAAATTCTTTGGCGCTCTTTCTTATGGTCTAATTTTCACAGCCATACATTGCAACTGGGAAAACCATAGCCTTGCTTATATACACTTTTGTTGGCAGGATGATGTGTCTGCTTTTTAGTATGCTGTCTAGATTTGCCATAGCCCTTATGTTAGCCAATTGGAGGTACAACATAATTGAAGGTATATAATAATATTGAGAAGAGCTTGACTATCAGTTTTAGTCATACCTACTGTATTTCATGGTCAGCATTCTATGCTAACAGTGAAGACCATACCAGTGAGTTTTGATACATTGGTCAAAAAGCCACAAGCATAATTAAAGCCCAGTTTAACCCAAGGACGCTCAAAAAATTCCATGCAAGTCAGGGTCTCTAATTTAGACATTTCTTTGCAAGCCAACATACTTTTTTGCCTGCGCCCCATCAATTCAGAAATACACGTGTCTGTCTGTGTGTATGTATTATACTTGCTGTATACACTGAGATTCACTCCAGATATGAGAATGTATTTTATGGCACTGCATTTGTCTGTCAAAATCCAAGAGCAGAGTTTCCACTAGAGTGTCAGAACAGGATATCATCTGTTTGAATGAATTAATGGCATTATGTGAACATAAACTTTTAAAAACGCCACTCTGGAAATAAGTACATAAAAATATACAAGTCTTTTAGAAAGCAAAACACACTTTTTTCATCCATTTTCTTTATCACCATATTAAATCTCCTTCTGGCAGCTAAGAGGAAATTACAGTGATTTACAGAATGAATCTTTATCAGCAGCTGACAGGCAGAAGACCTCCATCCGATAAGACCATACCTTTATTTATAACAGCATTTAGCTGGAAAGTGCCCATTACTCAACATTTGATTTATGTAATTTGTTGATGTAGTGCCAATACCTTTTTGCAGTCCATCAGACACTTTTTTATTAGCCTATTATTGAAGTCTCAGAGTACGTTGGCTCAGTGCAGATACAAACATAGAGGTCTTTTTTTGGGGGGGGGGGGATTGATGCTTCAATTTTGCATTGGTCACCAAGAGGATCAATATGTGAAAATAGGTAGTGACATGTAGAGATGAGGACAAATCTTATTTCTAGAGCAGTGATGGCAAACCTTTTCAGCACCAAGTGCTGAAAAGGGAGTGCGTGGGCATTTGTCTGGGATGCGACCTGGAAGAGGAGCTGCCTACGGGGCATGCGCATACCGGAAAATGCACCTCCAGTTTCTGGTGGTTGCATGAGCACTGGGGAAGCTAGACTGGGGAAGGCAGATTTACTTAACAATCATGTTACTAACTTAACAACTGCAGCGAATCATTTAACAACTGTGGCAAGAAAGGTTGTAAGATGTGACAAAATTCATTTAACAACTTTCTTGCTTAGCAACAAAATATTGGGGCCCAATTGTCATAAGTCGAGGACTACCTCTTTCATATTATTCATGTGATGATTGAAACACCAACTCTCTTCAGCATATCCATGGATCACATGCCATAATTATGACACTATCTCATAGAAAAGTAATTCATATTTATAATTATAACAACCATCTTAAACAGTATATTTCAACGTATGCAAAAGGAATAATAGGTCAATGATTGCAATTCCATTTCCTCAAAAATATTGTGGTAGATATGATACCTTGTTTTGAGTTGCAAGATTTTAAGGACAAACATGTTTGCATTCAACCAAAGATTAACAGAAACAGATAAGTGAGTCAACCACCTTCAGGTCAGCAAGATCAAGAACATATAAAGCAGTTTGTTAAATATATTTAAATGCCCTATTTAATTGATGAGTCATCAAATAATAAGTACAAATCTAAATGCTTTATTCACTCCTATGAATAATGAGTGAAACATTCCTTTGCAATAGAACATCTTATAATCGATCCATGTGAGAAGTCATTCTTATATCTTAACATTTATGTTTATTAGATTATCACATCCCCAACTGGTTTTTGGGAAGCTGAACACCAAGATAAAATGTCAAATTGGAGACTGCAACTGTGATTTAAAAGATAGATTAAATTTGGCATTAGTATGAGTGCAATTATTGAGTTTCCACGCAGGCAGCAGAGTAGATTGCAATTGTAATTGTCTTTGGAGAATCCATAGACTATTATAGAAGATCTGGTGATTTAGCCAAAACTATTGTTGGCTTGACTAAAAGAGCATTCTGATTTTTGTTTTTTCCTGTCCCTTTTGCCACTTTTGCCAATATGCCCAAGACCTCGCTTGGAAACAGTATGATAGCATGTTAATTGTTTAGTTCCAAGACTTATAGGAAGAGGTGGGGGGGGGGGATCCAAACTTAGTTCTATATTTGCCTACATCTCTTTTCTATTTTGTTTTAATAAGAATAAGGAAAAGGCCACCTCTTTGATGTCTCTCAGAAAGCAACAAGATGGGGGGGGGGGGTTTCCAATTGGACCCATAGTATAGTGATGCTCCATAGAGATGGGGCCAGTGGTGGGATTCAGCCAGTTCACAACTATTTGGGACAACCGGTTGTTAACTTTCTAAACAGTTGGGAGAACAGGTTGTTGGAAGAAATCTCCTTTTGTTTTTCCCCCACTTTACAGGGCTAATCCTGTAAGGAAGGCAGGAAGGAAACATTCTGTTGTTGTTTCTAGCCTAATCTTTATTGCCCTACTTACAAAAACTGCCTCTCTGGTTAACCCTTATTATATTATCACAGCTAAGGCCAAGCGCCCATCGACGTGAGTGATGGTGAGTTGGCCACACCCACCCAGTCACATGACCACTGAGCCACGCCTACCCAGCTTGTCTCCAGGGCAGAGAACTGGTTGTTATAAAATTTGAATCCCACCACTGGATGGGGCCAGTGCTGAAAAGGCTCTTTTGTTGTGGTCCCACCAGATGTACACTACATCCCAAACCAGCACTGATGATGCTACCTTGTTTTGGTAATGAAATGTCTGCAAGGGGGAAAAAAATAAGCTCAGAGAGCACCAAGGATACCTCATTTCAACCCTGAGCTACAAATATTCCCCTTTATTAGATGTACATCCTAATTGATGAGACCTACAGTATATTCCTTTTTCATTCCGATGGGTCAGTGGATATAATGGAGGAGAGGCAGTTCTTCAAATAGTCTGCCTCCAAAGTTTATAGGGCTTTAAAGGTGATAACCGGCACCTTAAATAGTGCCTGGAAGCAGATTGGTAGCCAATGCAGTTCCCGCAAAAGAGGTGACACATGCAGAAGCCTAGGCTTGCTCAAAATTGTTTAGGCTGCTGCACCCTGAACCCAATGAATCTTATGGATACCCTTCAAGGGTAGTTCCAGGTAGAACACATTGCAGTCTATATGGGAAGTGACCAGGATGGGAGTGATTCTGAAAAGGGCAGTCAATCCTGGAAAGGGTTATATTGGCAGCAGAATCAGACAATGAGGAGGTTGGGGAGGAACATGGGCCAGTCCCAGGGGCTGAGAATAGCTCAGATGAGGGCTTTGCATCGGAGTCAGAGGGATAGCTGGAGCCTGTTCCCAGTGTGTGCATGAGCAGAGCTGCCAGAAGACAAAAACAATTTTAAAAAGCAGGGTCAACTTGGGAGTAAAGCCACACCTTGGAGGTGATTGGCCCCTCCCATGGGAAACAAAAGAAGAGCGAATGGGAATGAGCTTTTGCTTGAAACAATTTATTCCTTTCGTTGTTTCAAGAGTGGAAAGTTCTGTTTGTGAATATAAGGGCAAGTGTTGCCTTGCCCTGCATTTGGAAACTAGTTATCTGGCAGCTCGCCAAGCGAGATAAGGTTCGTGTTGATAAATATTCTTCTGAAAGACTGTTTGCCAAGTCTTGCTGAATGAAAGGAATTCACAGTCGTGTAAATAAAAGAAGTTTTGCTGGGACCAAGACTCTGCTTCATGCTTGTTAAGGAAACCTAGGTCAGAACAGGTTAACACAACTTGTTATAAAGATATAATAAGAATACCCTTATAATTATTGTATGTAGATTTCATTGTCATTTCTCTAGGTTAATTTCTTTTCTCCTCTATTATCTCTAATCTTGAGCCCAAGGGGGGGGGGGTGCTTTAAGTTCTTGTTTAATTCACTAAGCATGCTGTTGATATTACTGTTGTCCTCTTAATTATCCTCATATTTCACATTTTTAAAAACTTAAATAAGGCTTAATACACACTTTCTTTCAGAAGCCCCTATCCAAGTGGCTTTATATTATTAGCATTCTAGGCTCTCATTTTGATTCAAAGATCTGTGAACTTTTCTAGTCTTCTATATATTTGCTGTATGTTAAACAAATATTGAGTCCATATGCATCCTTGTCACATTTTCTTTCTGGCTTTATTTTCTCCAAATTCATTTCTTACAGTAGCTTCTTTTTCATTTTACAAGTTCCTTGGTGGGTAAAAAAGATACGGTATTGGTATATATGCGTGTTTAAATATAGTTGCATCTATTTAAAATATCCTGTTCACAGCATGTTTTTTTCTATAATATCTCCCCATGGTCAAATTTAAGTGAGCCCAGTCAAATTCTGAATAAGTTTGTTACCAAGATGACTTCTTTTCAACTCCATTTTAAAGATGGAGGAAGAAAATATTGGCCTTCAGGGAATTAATGGAGCTAAAAGAAGGAATTGCCACTGTTTCTTTTTTTCCCTTTTATTCTGCTCACCTGGGACAGTTTAAGTTGGATGAAAGTAAATGGATGATGGTATTTCTCTTTCTTGACTTTGAACCAGCAAAATGCATGAAGGATTTTTTAGAAAGCACAAGGGCTGAATCTGCTGTTGTTTTTCTGTTAGATTTTCTCAGGGAACTGAGAATTTTAATAATTGAAGAGGCCATTAGAGATGCTAATGCTTCTCCTCCTATAACATTCTATCAAATTAACCTATTGAGCAACAATTTAATTATTTATTTACTGCTCCAATCAACAGATGGCTTTGAGCAGCTCACGTACTTCATTAGTTAAAAAGAAATCATGCTAACAACAACAAAACGGCAATAATAAGACAACAAGAAAAAAAAATTGCTGGGAAAAAAAATATCAAATAATTTATGTGAACCAACCATCGTCTTTTCCAGACCCAAATGTCTTGCCCAAACACCCAATTATTAATTATGTTTCCAAAACTTAAAATCATAAGAGGCAGACTGATCCCCATGAGAATATTATTCAAGGGGGCAACACTGAGAACGGCATAAATAGAGGTGGTATTCTGCCGGTTTGCCCCAATTTCGGCAAACCAGTAGTGGCGACGGTGGAAGGCTCTGCCCACTTGCCCAGTTCGAAACCAGTAGCGAAGGTAAGAGGATTTCATGCCTGGGGATAAAGTTAGCAAACTGTAATCCAGTAGACAGCATACTTCATGAATTCAGTTGGAAGTACATAAGAGGCCTTCACAGTATTTAATTAGATCTGAAATTAAAATGCACTATTCTAATTTATGTGCCACAATCCAAAGATACTGGTCCAATCCAAAGATACCAGTCATCAGACAAATATTATCAGATAATACAGACGGAGAAGGGTATATTATAAATGGCTTTATATCATGTAATCCACTGAGTTAATATTTGAACAACTTATTTAAACAAGGTTATTGGTCTACAACTTCCATAAAAGTATGTTGTAATATTGCAAAGTTTTGGTTATCATTTCATGGGTTAGGGTTAGGGTTAGGGGACCAGTACCAAGTTGTACTCTTCCAGATAGAGAACCTGCTGGTTTATCAGCTGCAAATGATAAGATTTGTCACAGATGTTGTACAGTTTTCTATGAATAATGCTCGATCCAGGCATCCATAAATCTTTTTCCTAATAGGAAGTGTGATATCATCAAGATATGATACATCAACTGAATCCTTATGTCCATCCAGGGGTGAAAATTCAGCAGGTTCTGACAGCTTCTGGAGAACCGGTAGTGGAAATTTTGAGTAGTTCAGAGAACCAGCAAATACCACCTCTGGCTGGCTCCAGTGTGGGGTGGGAATGGAGATTTTGCAGTATCCTTCCCCTGCTACGCCCACCAAGCCACACCCACATAATCAGTATTTAAAAAGGTTGAATTTCACCACTGAGTCCACCCCCAAAAATCAGCAAGAGATCTGTCTTATTGGAATCCAGTTTCACATGGTTCTCTCCTAACCCTGAGCTTGCAGAAAATAACAATTACAAATGATTGGCCTTCCCTGTCTTTTAATATACATATTAAACAATAAAGAGGAACCTTGTAGGACATCCAAGTACAATTTACAAGTGATGAATATTTCCTAGTATCATCTTCTGATAACACCTTGTGATGGAGCCACAGAAAATATATTAAAACAAATCACCAAGAATGATTCCCTCATCCCTGCAATCTCTTTTCCATTCTTCTACAACATGTTTTTGCTTTCAACTTTTCACAAGAAGTTTTATTCCAAGTTCAAGAGGATATTATTACTTGACCTACTGATGCCAGTCCCCCCTTTCCTTTCTTCAAAGCTTAAAAAGATTGATAGGTAGTAGAGCAACAGCATCTGAACTCTTATAGAGAAGCTGGTTTAAACTATGATATTTTTTTCAATCTTAATGTGTAGAATTTAGACCATGGTTTATGATTTAATGTGCTGTAAATACCCATCCAATTAAGGTTTTTTCATCTGTCCATAGTTAAATCAGTTTAGAGTGTTATGTGGAATACTGTATTTTTCTGTGTATAAGATGATACTTTTTCTTTAAATTATTTACCTAAAAATGGAGAGATGTCTTATATACGGGGGACAAGAGGAGAACCGCGGTTGCGAAACTGCCGATACCTTCTCTTTGCAAACTAGCCTCATGAACGAAACTTCTGATTGCAGAGACAAGCTAACAGGTTTCCTCTAACTTCCTTCCAACAGAGTCAATTATGGTGGAAAGCTGAATTTACCTAACAACTGCATGTTTCGTTTAATGAGCCTGGCAGAAAATGTTATAAAATCTTGTTCTGCCTTGAGTGCTGTAGACTTGCTTGGGGCATACAGTTAACTCTGTGCTTAGGAATCTCATTCAGATCAAGTTTATTATCAGGTATTCTTAATAACAAAACTTACAGTTCAGTGTTAAGATACTTCTGACTTTCATAATCTGTCCCATCATGTGGTGTAAAAAGATGATGATTTGGCTCCCATGTTGAGAGAGGAGGCACACACATTGCTTCCCCGGTTGAGCTGATATTCAAAATGGCATTTTAAAAAGACCGTCTTTGTTCCGCGCACAGGCAGAATACCCCACTGGCCAATCAGAAACACAGATATGATCACATGTCATGGAACCACATTTCCATAAGGCAGTCTCTGCCTACATTTCCCAGGAGGTAGTTTCTTAAAGGAGACAGCTCTTAATTCCTACACTATCTATATACTGCTAGGGCAACACAAGTCTCTTAATAATCATATTTCTTAGCGACGGAAGTTCCAATACCAAAAAGGAGAAAAGATGACCCAAATTTTAAATAAATTTAGCATTAAAAATATAGAATTCACACCATCTGAATGTATTTCTTTTGTTTAGTTTATTTGTTTTTCTGCTTTGCATTATATTTTATGAAAAAAACAAAAAACAAATATACTTAAAACAGAAGTTTCATTACCACTTGAGGTTGTAAATTGAGGACTATCTATAGACCTTCCAGATTAGATATCCAATCTCCTGTCTAGTGTTTGCAGGAGATGTTTGATAATTACATTTTTTACTGGATAGTAAAGCTGTATGGTGATAACATGTCATAAATTCTGTTATAGGTATTATTTATAACTCTACAATATATATGCAGGAGTCCAAGAATTAGAATAGGAATTTTGAGTGCACACTGTTGTAAAGCTATCTTATAAGTAAATTAATGCAAAAGTGCTTTATTCGGCTCATAAAAATTGTACCCACATATATTCTTAAGAATTTGTAAAGCAAAGTTTGCAGCCTTGGTAATTTAGAGGTCTAACTGGATTTAATGCCTGATCGAAGTTTACATTGCTGGACATTCTGTTTCTTCTTTAACATTTTTGAATACCTTAATAAAAACATTAAAATTAAATGTTATTTTTGCACGGAAATGATGCAAGTAAATACATTGTTTTAATTTTAATGGCAGGTGTGTTCAGACTTCTTATTTTATGTGGCAATGAAGAAAAATCACACATGAATATGAATTCTACATGACCTGTGCTGAATTATGCCATTGAAACAGAGTTTTAGAGATAATGAGCTGTGACTCTAATTAAGACTTAAAAGATATTTTGTCTAAAGTTCTCCTTTAAGTGCAAGTTTTACTTTTAAGATCCAAATATTTAAGAGAAGATAATGGAGCAGTTTATAGGGAATAATTTCAACAGGTAGATGATGAATTGTCGCAGTGTCAAGTAAAATTAAATGCACCATGGTATTATATTAACTCTAAAAGGCATTAATATGTCATGCCAGTTTATAATATAAACTATTTTTAAAAATCATATTCTTAGGGAAATTATAACAAGGAATCATTAAGATATCATTTTAGAATAATTTTCTTTCCAGCTCATTGTTTTATCTTCATTAATGCTCATTATTTGCCTTGTGTTGGATAATTGCAATACTCAGTCTCTTGAGTCCTACTTAACGCTATTCTTCTCTTGTCTGTATCTTGGATACACAAAATATTTTTGCATTTGTGGCGGAAGTTAAATTCATACTAAATAGCCTCTTCAGCAAAGACCCAAAGAATATATTTCTCATTTATTTTATGTTACTGGAAGAAGGCCTATCAGCACATAAATATTATCCTAACTTATTTGTTTATTCCTGCTTGCAAACAGATTCTTTGAGAATTTAAATTTGAGAGAAATGCCTTTTTAATCTATTTTTCTCTGTGTATGTTTTGAAAAAGATTTAGTACTATAATGCTTCTTTTAATAACTACAGGAAAAATGGAAGAATCAAAGAAACTTCTTCTGAATTTTCACTCTTTTAATTGCAGTGTATCAAATATGTATATTACCAAATTAGCCATTTTTATATTGCAGATGGATTTGAAGTAAAACACTTGGATGGACTGCAGTGAAAAATGTGATATCCTGCTTTCAGTCAGTTGTCTGTGAATAGATTAGATAGATCTATTTGGTATTTTTTTACCTGCTACTTTTACCTTCTGGTCATTTATTAGATATATAGCTTTGTTTTTAAACATGTTTCCTTATAGTCCAAATTTTCCCGGCAATAACAATTCTGAGATGTGGCCTGTGAGATAATGATTAGCTCAAATATGTCCAGCAAGAGGATTGCAAAGGCAGCTAAACTCAAAGACTGGTCTTAGCCCTTGTACTGTAATGGTTCCTCAAAAATGAGAGTTTTGCAATTTCTAATTTGATTCTTTAGGCACCTGTGTAATTTTCTTTTAATGCATTTGTACAACACTTAGCTAATAAGCATTGTTTTGAATGTCTCTTGGTTGTCTGTTAAAATAAATTTAATAAAATAGAATATAACAACAATAATGCATATGTACAGATACTGATATATAGATAATCAAGAGAGTTTAATGTAACTGGTTTATTAACAAGTATCACATAACTATTGACTTTTTCTCAGATGTAAGATTTATTTTATTTTTTTAAAAAAGGGAAGGGAGAGGGAAGAATTATCTCCATACATAACATATTCTGGCTGTTTGTTTGAGCTTCGAGGTTGGCAATTTGTTTGCAAATGTTTCATCACCATATAAGGAGACATAATCAGTGTATTTTGAATTATCTGTCAGAACACAGGTAGTTAAATAACTTTTTATGAAATGCAAATTAGTATTAATGTTTGTTCGGATATTTATAAATATCCATATTTCTAAATAAACAGAGCACGAAGCTCAAACCAACAGCCTAACTGTCAACCCAAGCTACTAATATTCAAACACATTTCATAACATATTCTTATGGCGTATGACTTTAAATGTCTACATCATAGCCTAGCACCGTGATGGCAGATGTATGTCACATGTGCCCAAATGGCATGGAAGGCCATGTCGCCCTACACGTGTGGCCTTGCCTATTTGTGTTCCGGGTTTCTGGTCACACACAACAATCATATGTCCTTTGCATGCGTGGCAAAAACCAGTGTGCGCATGCGTGCTGGCCAACTGATTGTCTGTTGCACATGCATGCCAGAACCTGGGAATTCAGCTTTTCCAGAGCGCAGCCCCAAGGACCATGCACATGCACATGCGACATTCCCATGCCACCTTTTTGGCACTTGGTGCCGAAAAGGTTCGCCATCAGTGGCCTAGCACTTAGAATTATGTACTGCTTTATAGTGCTTTACAACCCTTTCCAAGCAGTATACAAAATCAGCATATTATTACCCCCAACAATCTGTGTCCTCATGTTCTGTTTTTCTTCCCCAGTTTTACAATGGTTTAGCAGTGGAGATCGTATCTATGCAAGCATGATCATACGGTACATTTGCATAAAAGAAACCAAATATTGGCATTTTGAAATCTATTTTCCTCGTAACCTACAGTATGAAATGTGTCTCTTTTTTCAAACATCTTCACTGGTTCGATTCCTTTTATTTTTTCACTGCTTTTTTTTTTAATGAAAAAATCCTTTTCTTGAATAGCTACCATTAACTCAGACCTTGTTACCCCCCATATGTATTAATTATATTTATAAGTAATTTATATTGTTTATAATTTATATTTATATTGAACTTTATTTGCCTTTTAACTCCCATTCCTTTTTCACCACACACCCACATACTACTAAAGTCTACTTAAGTAGTACACTCAGTCCAGCTTTTATTTTATGGCCCCAAGATCCACCTAAAATTTGGTGCAAAAATCAGGATTTTTTAGAATACAATATTCTAGCTGTCCTCCCCCCCCCCCCCTAAATTGTGAAAAATAGATGAATTGGCTGGCTCTGAAATTTTCTCCCCGATAATACAACAAGGTGTTTGGTATCACTAGTTATAGCCTGAGAAATTGCAAGAATGTTTTTAAAAAAATGAAGTGTGGTTCCTCACTGAAAAAAGACCACTTCCTGGACATGCTTTTTCTCTCTTGGTGAATTGTCCAGACATATCTGAATTGCTCCCGTTACTTGTTCCAGCTTCTGCCAACCTAGCAGTTTGAAATTATGTAAAAATGCAAGTAGAAAAATAGGAACCACCTTTGGTGGGAAGATAACAGTGCTCTGTGTGTCTTCGGGGTTTAGTCATGCTGGTCACATGACCACAGAGACGTCTTCGGACAGTCCTGCGTCTTCGGCTTTGAAACGGAGATGAGCACCTCCCCCTAGAGTCGGGAACGATTAGCACATATGTGCGAGGGGACCCTTTACCTTTATCTGGATAACACTAAAGCACTCAGTAACAATAGAGAGGTAGGTGGAAGTATTTATGGGGAGGGGGGACATGGTCCTACTTACTAAGCAAAGTAAGCCTCAAAATAACCAAGCAGATATACCAAAATGCTTAAATTGAATTTTGGATGAGAAGCTTTTCTTGGTAGTATCCAGATCCCTGAATTATATTATAAAAGCAGGCAACATTACACTCACAAGGACGAGGCATCCCTCTCCATATCTCTTGATGCCTTCCTTTTCTTTTTCTTTTAGACTAGACTAGAATTCTTTATTGGCCAAGGGTGATTGGACACACAAGGCATTTGTCTCTGGTGCAGATACTCTCAGTGTACATAAAAAGACATGAAAAGATATATTCGTCAAGAATCATAAGGTGCAACACTTCATGATAGTCATAGGGTAGAAATAAGCATTCAGGAAACAATCTCAATATAAATCGTAACGATACAAGCAACACAGTTACAGTCCTGCAGTCATAAGTGGGAGGAGATGGGTGACAGGGAGGATGAGAAGACTAATAGTAATAGTAATGCAGCCTTAGTGAGGCTTCCTAACCCTCCTGTGGTTAGTTCAGATTCTTTAATGGTTCAGGTACATCAAGGTCCAGCAGTTTCATAGTTGGTTTTGTGGCTACATGTTGTGTTTAAACTGTTTGGGGCATTCCATACACATTGGGCACTCACATTCCCATCCAACCTGGGAGAAGAGAGAATTCAGATTCACCGTGAACAGAAATGTTATCTTCAGCTGTTTTAGGGTGCTCTTATCTGTGGAAATTGGGACAGGCAGAAATTTCTAGACAAAATATTAAATCATAAATCCTTTGCATCTTTCAATAGCACAGGCCTCAATGTTGTCTCTGAGAGAGCGGGGAAAATCCAGATTTACGGCATCACATTGCAGTGTAGAGGATTCACTTTCATGCAGAACACCAATACAAGACCAGGCACTTTCCATCTATTGATGAAGCCTTTTTTTTTTTTTTAATGTCAGCCGTTCTCTAAGCCCATCTGGAAAAGTCAGAAGAGAGATATAAGCAAGTGACATAAAATTTATAAGGGAGAATAATGAAACAATGCCATTTTAATATAGCGCACAAACAAATGCCAGCATTAAAATTACATTAGAGGAAGCCCAGCAGGGCAGACTGTCAAGTAATTTGAGCCATTGCACAAGATTTCTGTAAAACAAACTGACTGTTGAATGTAATATTCATGTAATCTGTTAGATTGAAATAGCTTGGGTTGCTGAATTTAATTTCTTGAAAAGGCTGCATGCATCTCACATAGAAAAGCATCACACAATCCTATGTATGGATTGAAAGATATAATTAGATCAATATAGAATGACATGTGATTGGTGAAAAGAAAATCTACATCCTCTTAAGATCCCTGTCAACCCCTGCTATGTCTCATATGCATGGTAGTGAGAATAAAGCCCATAGAAATAATATGCCATATTTTTGGAGTATAAGACACACCGGAGTATGAGACGCACCAAGAGTTTGAAGAGGCAAGTTAAAAAAAAAAGGTTTTGCACTCTTCAGACCTCCCAAAAGTGGCCCGTTTTTCGTGAAATCGAGCACGTTCTTTTTCAAAAATAATTCCATTCATAGCCTTTAGGAGGCTTATAGAATGCACCTGGGGACTAGAGGGGCCAAAACCAAGCAAATAAAATGGCCCATTGTTTGCTCATTTCTGCCCTCCACAGGAGCACTCTGAAAGCCTCCTAAAGGCTATGCACGGCCATTTTGGTGAAGGGTCTCTGGAGGCAAAAAAATGCTATATTCAATGTATAAGACGCACCCAGATTTTCAGCCTCTTTTTTGAGGGAAAAAGGTCTGTCTTATACGCTGAAAAATACAGTATATGAAAGGCTATACAATGCCTATAGAGAGCATTTAAAGAAAATCTGCCAAGGGTTTTCAATTTTGAAATGCTGCGATCATGGTGTAGGCATCTTGCTAAATGGCTGTAACATGGAAGATTTATTGTTGTTGTTGTTAGTTCCAAAGTCATGTCTGACCCATCACAACCCCATGGACAACGTTCCTCCAGGCCTTCCTGTCCTCTACCATCACCTGGAGTCCATTTAAGCTCACACGGACTGCTTCAGTGACTCCATCAAGCCCCCTCATTCTCTGTCGCCCCCTTCTTCTTTTGCCTTCCATCTTTCCCAGCTCTTCTCCAGGGAGTCCTTCCTTCTCATTAGGTGGCCAAAGTATTTGAGTTTCATCTTCAAGATCTGACCTTCTAAAGAGCAGTCAGGGTTGATCTAACATGAAAGATTACCTGTTCAAAACTAGGTACCATAATGGTTTGATCAATCACAGAATACTGATGTAGTATAAAAGACATACACCAACATGGGTTTTAGATCATAGTTGTCAACAGCAACAGAAATAGGTGACTCCAACACTATTCTTGCAAAAGGTTTTCTTTTCAGATCTGGTGGTCATCTATATGTGGCAAGCAAATCAATTGTATTGGACATTTTTTCCCCCAGTTTTGGTAATATGCTATATTTGTGATTGCTCATCACTTCTGGCTGTTAACTTTTGGGAACAATAAACTTCATTTCAAAATCAACACTATCCCCTAACACAGTGTTGTGTACTAAACAGGGAAGATGAACGAGAGGGCGGAGAAAAAAAGACAACTAATGAGAATTTGAGGATTGAACTCTAGACTGCTAAATCAATAACACTATAGCTGCTATTGTCACACCTGTTTAGTTGTTGCTCATCAATTTATAATCCAAGCAAGCATCCTAAGTGTGACAAAAATGAAGCACTTGCTCTTTTGCTATTCTCTGCTTCTGGTTTTATGATCAACATAAAGTCCCAGGTGCCTCTATTGCCATTCTGAGATTCCTAGACGGGCTGCTTTGCCCTGAACAGTTGTACATTAAGGAAGTTCTAGGAGTATCTGCACACAGCACCCTAAATCTAGTCAGATAGGTAGAAGTTAAGATTCCTACTCAATGATCCAATGCTGGAGAACACAAGATACTCGTGCCAGTTGCAGTTTCCTTTTTCCATTAAATTAATTAAAACAGTTTTTTTCCTGAAGCTCTGCATACATATTTACACAAATTGTTTGATATATGCAGTGGTGGGTTGCAGGCGGTAAGCCCTGGTATGGGCACCGGGTACCGTTCCGGTATGGTGCTCTGGAGGGCCCACCTGCCCGCCCGAGCTCCTTACCTGCATTTGAACTTTTCGGCACTTCTGCGCACGGAGTGTACGGCGCCTGCATGACGCTCTGCTGAGCAGCTGGAGCATTGCAGAGGCGTTGCGGAGTCATCGTGGAGGTAAGGGCACAGGAGCATGCTGCATGCATGTGCGTGCATGCTGTGCGCATGCATGTGGGGGGACGCCAGGCCCAATTGCACCATACTGGTTGCAACAGGATCCAGAACCCACCAGTGGATATATGGTACTCTTGTTTTCAAGCACTTCCATTTAATATACATATGTAGGTTTGCCCAGTGAGCATATTTTTGCACAATTTATTATTTCATTGGATAATTACCTTGCAATATTAAAAGTTCAGATTTATTTTTCACAGTTGATTGTATGAATTATTCCTGTTTATTGTCATCTCCTCCTCCTCCTCCTCCTCCTCCTCCTCCTCCTCCTCCTCCTCCTCCTCCTCCCCCCTCCTCCTCTTCTCTCTCTCTCTCTCTCTCTCCCTCCCTCCCTCCCTCTCTCTTGAATCAGGTTAGAAACACCAAATGCATACATCATAAGTGACTGCCGTGTGTGTGTGTGTGTGTGTGTGTGTGTGTGTGTGTGTTTGCTTGCTTGTCTGTATGTCTGTCAATGTAGCCAGCCTTTTAATAGTCATATCCAATTAAAAAATCATCACAATATAAGCTAGGGAACTGTCAGCGAAGGAAGATGAAATTCTGGAGAATAAATGAGTTATGTGCAGAATAAGCAAGAGTTACTTGATTTACTATACAGCATTTAAACTATGTGTCTTCTCTAAAATATTAATTTTGTTTCGATGGAAAGAATCCTCAGGGAATGTAATGGAGCCCACATAGTTAAGAAACTTTAAAATGCTGGCACAAGCAGTATTTCCGTATTGCAAAGATAGCATGCTTGATGCAAGTATCTCTCTCTCCCCTCCCCTCTCCATTACACACATTTATATAGCCACTCATTATGAACTGGAGAACCATTCTGTATGTAGGATTCACCTGAGTTTAGCCAGAAGTTGTTAAACATGCAAGAAGTCCTGGACACATGAGTGCATTAGATTCTTCCCATTTTTGTATATTGTAACAACAATAAAATTGATCGATCATGTGACCATCATGATTTTATGACCTTTTTTTTGGTGGTGATTGTTAAGTGAACCCCATAGTTGTTAAACAAAGCAGTGGTTTGCTATGGGCATGGTTTTGCTGAAAACCATAAGTAAGTGCTGATAGTCAGCAAACTTATCATAAAAGATCATGTGAATGTAGGGTACTGTAAAGGTTCTCCTCGCACATAAGTGCTAGTCGTTCCCGACTCTAGGGGCGGTGCTCATCTCCGTTTCAAAGCTGAAGCGCCAGCACTGTCTGAGGACGTCCCTGTGATCATATGGCCGGCATGACTAAACACCAAAGACGCATGGAAACTT
This sequence comes from Thamnophis sirtalis, assembly GCF_051295495.1. NCBI lineage: Eukaryota > Metazoa > Chordata > Lepidosauria > Squamata > Natricidae > Thamnophis > Thamnophis sirtalis. Next base: position 13,809,666 of record NW_028261390.1, read on the forward strand.
CCCACCAAAGGTGGTTCCTATTTTTCTACTTGCATTTTTACGTGTTTTTTAACTGCTAGGTTGGCAGAAGCTGTGACAAGTAACAGGAGCTCATTCCGTTATGTGGCACTAGGAATTCGAACCACCAAACTGCTGACCTTTCTGATTGACAAGTTCAGCGTCTTAGCCACTGAGCCACTGTGTCCCCTATATGTAGGGTGCTGCAAACCACTATAAATGTAGCCATGTTGCTAAGCATTCGAAGTTCAGTCACGTTACTGAAGAAGGGGCCCCACTGTCAGAACTTTGAATCCAGGCCATAAGCCTCCATTTTAGATTTGTACCCTTTTTGGGGTTGGTGGCAACTATGAATGATCACTAAGTGACCAGCCATAATTTGAAGACTGCCTGTATTGACCTATTGACTAATCAGACACTTTCATACCTGTAATACGTGTCTTTCTTCCAAGCCCATAGAATATGACATGGTTATCCATAGTCCACATTTCTCTCCTTTTGCAGCTTATGTTTGATTTTATAATGCAGTTGCTGCTCTCAAAAATATGCCCGATAGTTTATGATCTGCAGCATGGTTGTGTGTTCAGCACATCTGCAGTATAATATACTTTTTGAACAGAACAGAATATTTGTACAGCTCTGTAAATATTTGCATATAGTAATCTGTTTGCTTTAAAATTAGAATGAATCTTATTCCTCAGAGAAATATAGAACAGTGATTATTTACCATGGCAGCCAGTTTGCCAGTGATTTCAATATGTATACCAGTCTGTCTGTCCATTCTTTTGTCTGTCTCCTCCTTTCCCTTTCTCCTCTCTCTCTCTGACCATCTGTCTGTCTGTCTGTCTGTCTGTCTGTCTGTCTGTCTGTCTGTCTGTCTCTCCTCATATGATTTCCCCAATACTGATTTTAAAAAATGACAAATCAGCAATCCCCAATCTTGGTGAAAAGGTTTGTTTCACAAGAGACAATATTTTTTCCCAGTAAACCCTCACTTTTCTTGCTGGTATTTTTCTCCTTTAGAGGTGGAGTGACTCAAAATTCAATCTGTTGTCCTTTTTTGAACACTAACAACAATGAAGAATTTGTTACAGAGGTGAATGTAATAGGAACATGGGGAAAAGTGGCCCTATCTCAGAGTTCTTGAGTTTTAAGAGAAACTAAAGCTGGGTACCATTATATAAAGATAAAAATTCCCCTCACACATACATACTAATCATTCCGGAGTCTAAGGGGTGGTGCTTATCTCCACTTCAAAGCCGAAGAGCCAATGCTGTCCGAAGATGTCTCTGTGGTCATGTAGCTGGCGTGACTAAATGCCGAAGGCACACAGAACGCTGTTAACTTCCTACCCAAAATGGTTCCTATCTACTTGCATTTTTACTTGCTTTCGAACTGCTAGGTTGGCAGAAGCTGGGACAAGTAATGGCAGCTCACTCCGTTATGCAGTGCTAGGAATTCGAACCGCCGAACCGCTGCCCTTTCTGATCAACAAGCTCAGCGTCTTAGCCACTCAGCTACTGTGTCCCTGTATATCCATAAGTTAAATTGCAAGAAAGTATATTTTAATAAATTCAGAGTAAGATTCCATGGCAGAATGTACTAAGAGGAAAAAGGACAAAATATGGGTAAGGATTCCTAACAAAGTAATGCTAAAATACCAATTGCTAGCTGTTCCTGGCATTTAGAAAAAAGATGGTGGAGAACTATAAAGGCCAAACAGTTTGGTGAAGATCTGCAAACAGACAGGAACTTAGATAGGAAGCAAAAAGAAGAAGAACTTACTTGGAAAGATTACAGACTTTGACATCAGCACCTGATATATTTTAGGTCTGATTGCAGAGCAATTTTGCAATATATACTTCAAATACATTGTCATTGTTATCCGAAGACAGTATAGATGTGTCAAAATCAAGGCTTGCCAGAGTAAACCTTTGGTTTCATCATTTCATAGATCAAAGATTTGAACTTTGACTATTTTCTCACTGCTATCATAGCGACATTTTAAATATGCAGTTAGTCAGAGAAATGCCTTCTGACCTGATGCCAGTGCAACTGCTTTCTTAGAATATGCTCTCTTAGAAAAACAGTGTGGATCTCAAGCTATAATTCAGGGCAAGATGCGGATGTGTTGCCACAGATTGCATTGCAGTTAATTAAGGCCGCCTTCCAAAGGCAGGGATTGTTTAGTTAATTAATAAGTGGAACCATAGCATGAGTTACCAGATTCTGTCTAGAATCTCATTAATATTTACAGAGCTAGAGATCTCAAGTTTCAAGTCATCAGAAAGCGCCTGGGAATAAATTCTTTTTTTAAGGCTTCAACTTAACTTTTTTGTATGGTTTTTGTATGGTTTTTTTGTATCACCATCACTACCATCATCATCATCAATCTTCAATTTGACTTACAGTCTCCGACTGGTAAAAACTTAACCGTTCAAGTCTAACCAAGGACCTAAGAGGTGTTAAGGTAGCATCTGAGTAGATAGACAATTCCTAATAGGGTGACTTTTTGCAAAGTTAGGATAGTCAGGTCTAATAAGTTCAAAATCTCCATGTATCTAGGCAGACCATTGCGTGTTGCTCCAAGGGCTCCTATTACTATTGGTACAACCATTGATTTCTTCCTCCATAATTGCTTGACTTCAATTTGCAGTTATTTATATTATTATTTATTATTGGTAAATGCACAATCAGCCAGATGTTCAGACTGGAGTTTTCATTTTTGCCTACCTATCGAGTCCTTACCAAGGACCCAGGATAGGCAGATCTGGATATTTGCCGATGTTACAGATATTGTCACAGGATGGAAGATGTTCCAAGTTAAACCGCCTTCTGCCATTAACTGATGGTGAAATTGCCAATGACTGTGTTGTTCAAGTGATGCTCCAGTTGTTTTGGGACTGCACCCAAGGTGCCTGTTACTATTGGTACTACCGTTGCTTGCCTTTGCCATAGTTATTCTATTTCTATTTGTAGGTCTTTGTATTTTGTTACCTTCTCCAGTTTTTTCCTGTTCTATTCTGCTGTCTCCCGGCACTGCCACATCCACTTTCCAGACTTTTTTGTCTTTCTTATCATTTGTTGTTGTTGTTGAATTAAAATCCAATTAACAGTCTGGGAAAAGTTTTCTGGTGAAAAGTTAATCGTTTAAACCCTAACCAAGGGCCTAAGAGCTGTTAAGGCAACATCTGAGTATATAGGCAGTCCGAGTAAGATGTATTTTTCCTAAAGTCATATTATGCAGGTGTACTAAGTTCAAAATTTCCATGTAGCTAGGCAACCCTTGTATTGCTCCAAGGGCTCCTATTACTATTAGGATATTGCTTCAAGGGCTCCTATTACTATTAGGGTATTGCTCCAAGGGCTCCTATTACTATTAGTACAGCCATTGATTTCCTCCTTCACAATTGCTAAACTTCAATTTGCATATTGCAATATTTTGTTATTTTTTTTCTCTAGTTTCTCTTCAATTCATGCATCATCTGGTATTGCAATGTCAACGAACCAGACTTTTCTTTTCTTTTCCACAATAGTGATGCCTTTTCCACAATTGTTGGCCAGACGTCTGTCTGTTTGAATTCAAAAGTCCCACAAGATCTTGACCTGTTCATTTTCAAGAGCTTTTGTCAATTTGGTGTTCCCAGTCATTTTTGCTGCATTCGAACCCAAATCATAAATTGGGAGCTTTGCATTCAAACCCCAATCATACGTTGGAAGCTTTGCATTCGAAACCAAAGCATACATAGATTTGGAAACTTTGCATTCAAATCCAATTTTTACATTGGAAGCTTTGCCAAAACTTCTGGCAAAGCTTCCAATGTATGCTTTTTGCAGTATGGAAGATTTTGCTGCAGCCACTGATAAGATGATCCACTGTTTCATCTTTCTTGTTGCATAAGCTGTTGCTACTGACATGTTGAATTTTTGCTTTCATGGTCTGCAGGGCTTGTTCATGGGCAGACAAAACGAAGCCTTCAGTTTCTTTCTTCAGCATCCCTGATCTCAACCATCTCCACGTTAGCTTTATATCTAGCTTTCCTTCAGTGTCCTTCGGTTATTTACTGTGCATATGCTTCTTTTTCCAGTTAGAAACTTGATGCTCAATTTTTTTTTCCAATATTCTGCTTTCAATCTCGTTGTTTTCAAGAGGTTCACCTCCTTCAGCAAAGGGTCTTTTGCTTTTTTAATGTAATCATTTAAGCTGTGTTTTTCCTCTTCCGCAGTTTGTTAACTTTATCAGTATTGATTCTTGGCAACTAGGCTCTGCAGTTCTCATGGCAAAATTTTTGGAAGTGATTCGTCCTTACATTCTTCCTAGGGCTGAGAGAAATCAAACCTCTAGATGGAGGTTTTCAAGAATTGAACTTGATAACCATTTACCCAGGATGGTTTATAGATTACTGCCTTGAGCAAGTAGGTGGATTAGATGATCCATGGGATCCCTTCTAGCGCTATGATTTTAGTTTGTGTTTTATGCTATTCACCTTAATTACTGCATCATAGCGGCTATACCAACTAGCTCTCACTAGCCCTAACATCATGTCTTTAAGATAAGATACTATGAAATACCAACAGTTATTCGATAGCCAAGAAAACAAGCAAAGAGATCTGAGAACAAATCAATGTAGAATTCTCTTTTGAGATGTGCCAAGCTTAATTTTGGAGTTTTTTAGTCTCTCATTTTGGATACGTTATTCAAAGACCAAGCTCTCTTGAGAAGCCCATTATGCTTGGAAGGATGAAAGGAAAGAGGGCAACTAGCATCCAGGGAGATGGACTTGATTACAGATAATAAATGCAGTAGCACGATAAAGGCAAGTCATGCTGGAGAAGAATTACAGTACGTGGTCCCTAGAAGTCAACACCAATTTGATCGCACATAATCAAAAAACTACTGAAATGAATACAAGGCCTATTCTTGATATTTTTGAGAGAGTTTATTTACACAATAGATACAAAACATGACTTCAGTAACAGAACGGTCAGTGCCTGGAATGCACTACCTGATACTCTGGTTTCTTCCCCAAACCCCCAAAACTTTAACCTTAGACTGTCTACTGTTGACCTCACCCCATTCCTAAGAGGTCTTTAAGGGGTGTGCATAAGCGCACCAGCTTGCCTACCGTCCCTGTCCTAATATTCCCTTATATTCGTATTCATTTCATGTATTCATTATCGTGTCTATACTTATATCTGTTATCTAATTCATACTTGGTGAAATGAATAAATAAAATAAAAATTATCTGAACTAGAAAGCGAAAGATACTTGTTTCTACAGGGGCCAAAAATGAAGTTCCTTTTATTTATGAGTTCTATGGAAATTTATTTCTCATGATCTAGAAAATCCATTGTGCTCTGTGGGGAAAAAAACAAAGCAAGCCAAGTTTATCTATACAATTGTGCAGATTGTGGATTTTTAGCTGGATTTGAGTGAATGTGTAAAGAAAAACAAACAGGACCCAACGTTTTCATGCTATGATGTAGCGTCAAGCCAACGCTTTCCAGCAACTGCAGAGTTGGAAGTCATTTTGGCAATGCAAAAGAGCAATGAGCAAGAACAGTTTATGGGTGTTATTATCATTCCATTATTTAATGCTATGATTGTCATCTTAATTGCTATATCAAATGTCCCTGCTCTTAATTGACTTCTGCTATTTATCACATATTGCCAGCAAGGAGTGAGGACACTTCTTGTGCTAAAAACACAGTTCCTAATAGCATTCTGAAAACTGATGGTGGCCTTCTCTTTTTTATACATTATACCTTTATAGGTGTAAAAGAGGCTAGAAATGTAACTTAAAGGTGTAGCAGTGTTTTAATCCCCAATTAATTTCAGCCCAAAGTTTAATCTTTTCCTTTGGGACTAGAGCACTTGGGTTGGCTGTAGTCTATTGTTCCTTACCTATTATGGGTATTTCATTTAAAAATCTGGTTTTATTCATTCTACGCTGCCCATACTTTAAGAAATCTTTTCATAATTCTCCTTGAGGACAGTTTATCAAACTTATGCTTCATGACACTTTAAATATGAAAAGCACAAACAAGTTTTAGAATGGCAGCATTTTTTTAAAAAAAAATCAATAATTTGTATAAAAGGAAGCATATATTCTGCAGAGATACTACACTTTAAGATAAGCATTGTTTCCAAGTTAAATAGCAGCCACAGGCAAATACATTTTTTTTCTTTTATTTGCTGATAGCATGTTGAGGTATCATCTATCTTTAGCACTATGTAGTGTTGCTTCCTTATTCTTTTTTTAACCAATAAAATCACAGAAGGACAGCAAATCTTCAAAGTGATTGTTAAAGTGGTGGGATACAATTTTTTTTACTACCAGTTCTGTGGGCGTGGGTTGGCTAGGTGGGCATGGCTTGGTGGGTGTGGCAGGGGAAGGATACTGTAAAATCTCCATTCCCTCCCCACTCCAGGGGAAGGATACTGTAAAATCCCCATTCCCCCACCCCCACTCCAGGGGAAGGATACTGTAAAATCTCCATTCCCTCCCCACTCCAGCAAAAGGATACTATAAAATCTCCATTCCCACCCCACACCAGAGGAAGGATACTGTAAAATCTCCATTCCCTCCCCACTCCAGGGGAAGGATACTGTAAAATCTCCATTCCCACCCCACACCAGAGAAAGGATACTGTAAAATCTCCATTCCCTCCCCACTCCAGGGGAAGTATACTGTAAAATCTCCATTCCCACCCCACACCAGAGGAAGGATACTGTAAAATCTCCATTCCCTCCCCACTCCAGGGGAAGGATCCCCTGCAAAATCTCCTGCAAAATCCCCATTCCCTCCAGATCAGCTGGGACTCGGGAGGCAGAGAATAGATAGTGGCGGGGCCAGTCAGAGGTGAGATTTACCGGTTCTCTGAATTACTCAAAATTTCCGCTACCGGTTCTCCAGAACTGGTCAGAACCTGCTGAATGCCACCTCTGGATTGTAAGCTTCATATCTGAACTTGATACTAGAACTTAACAGATCTGCACATTCAGGCAACCCTTTCAGTGGAAATTGCTAGCCAAATGAAACAGATCTGCATGCATGGCCATGTGCAGGAAACACCTTCAAAACAGCCACATGAGCCTTTCCGAGGTCCTGCTTCACTGGCACTTATTTGAATTGCCAAACATCTCTTTGAAATACTTTGCACAGCTCTGTTTTATAGACTTGTTTTTCCTCAGCATTTGTCCTGCTTAGCTGCAAGACTGCACTCCCTAAAAACTTTACAGTGAGACTTACTTATGCCCGTTGTAAAGGAAGGATTTTGTTTATAAACTTCATCCTTGCAGAGCTTGAAGTCAAGTGGAAAGTGGATTGGCCCAAGGTCACCCTGTTGGCTCTCATACCTATGGGGAAAACTAGAACAGGGATCTCTTTATTCCGAATGCAGCACCTTTCCTGTAATGCCACATTGGCTGGCACTTTTTCCAAAACATCTTTTTTTTATATATACATATATAAAATAAATCTAAAGTTGTATAGAGTTTAAATTACAGTCTTTAAATTGTTCTAGACTTTGTATAAGTTTTCTGTGCAATTGGTTGGTCTATCCATAATCTTACAGATTTTTGTACATAGAAACCCTTTCTTTAATTTTAATTTAATTTAAATCCCTTTTTTCTTTCGTTTTGTACATAGAAAGCCCTTCACTAATTTAGCAGTTAAATACAGTTTACCCCAACATATTTTTTTTTTTGCCTGTAGCTTTCACAGAAATAACGTCCTGTACATTGCTTTTCTAAATATACGTACAATCTTTTTTTACAACTTTTTCCAGCAAAGTACATTATACTAAGAGCATTTGGAGGTACTGTTCAGTTTTTACATCCTCGTTTTCCGTGGCAGGTGTAAAAAATGCATCGCTCTTTTAAGGGTCAAATACAAGAGCAAGGCAACTTTAACTCTCTTTATTATTTTTCTAAAAAAAGGTGTTATTTTTCATATGAAGACATTTTGCTTTTAAAATAAGAACACTACTTCATAAATACTTGATCTTTATTCTCAACACAGAATTCACTGTTTTCAGTTCCAAAAGCTAATGGTGTCTCTCCTCCTGGGAGAAAATATAATTTCTTAAAATTTAGAAATATTAATTTACATAAGAAGTTAACACATTTGGAAGGGTACATGATAATAGAAAGCCAGGTTTTTTTATTTAGTTTGTCATACATGTACAAGATGAAAGGTATAAGTATAAACATGGACATGAACAATGGAAATGAATATAAATTAATGAGGACAGTAGGACGGGGACAGAAGGCACGCTGGTGCGCTTATGCATGCCCCCTTTATGGACCTCTGAGGAATGGGGTGAGGTCCATGGTAGATAGTTTAAGGTTAAAGCTGTGGAGGTTTGAGGATGTAACAACCAAGTCGGGCAGAGCATTCCAGGTGTTGGCCACTCTGTTGTTGAAGTTGTATTTTCTGCAATCGAGTTTGGAGTGGTTAACCTTGAGTTTGTATCCATTGTTTGCCCATGTTTTATTGAGGTTGAAGCTGAAGTAGTCGTTGACAGGTAGGACATTGTAACAGACACTTTTGTGTACTATGCTTAAGTCAGACCTTAGACGGCGTAGTTCCAGGTTGTCCAAGCCCAAAATTTCGAGCCTGGTGGCATAAGGGATTCTATTGTGAGCAGAGGAGTGGAGGACTCTTTTCGTGAAATACCCCTGGACCCGCTCAATTGTATTAATGTCCGCTATTCAGTGTGGATTCCAGGCAGATGAGCTGTATTCGAGAATTGGTCTGGCAAAGTTTTATATGCCCTAGTTTGCAATACCAGTGTTACCAGAGAAGAAGCTTTGCAAAATTAGGTTAACAACTCTTAATGCCTTTTTGGCAATGCTGTTACAGTGAGCTCTGGGGCTTAGATTGTTTGAGATGAGTATTTGCAGGTCCTTGACAGAGTGGTTGCATCCGCCCAGCTTTTATTTGGTGTTCTGATTTTTGTCTAGTTGTTAAGGCACCAGACTAGAAAGCAAGTGTCCCACCTTAGTTTTGGAAACATGTAGGAAATAAATAAATACATTATATGATTTCTTTCAGAAAATGGTACCTTACAAAATGTAGCATGTATCTTACCTAAAGGGGGAAAAAGAAGAAGAAACAAATTGTATTGATTCCCCCCCACTCTTGACATTTTAGCCTAATATAAATACAGGGTGTTGTGCTTCAATTTAACTATTTTACTGAATCAGAGTTCATATCTAAAGAACCTTGAGACTTTTTCAGCATATAATCAGGTTTAATCCTATGATTAGAACAAATAACATCATGATTACTTCATCATATGTTTTTATTGCTGTTGTTAATATGTTTGACAGCATCTCAGAAGTAGTCCTGTGTGGATTTCACAGTTTTTGCAAACTGAAGGCAAAGGCATTGTTGGAAAATGGATCTTCTTCCATCTAGAAAAATGAGAGAATGTTTTCCACTGGAAGTTGAAAAACATCTTCAAATCTTAGGCAATTTGTCCTGTTGAAACTGATGGCAATGATGAGTTCCACGTTCTGTGTAGTAGCCTCAAGTTCACTAATTAACTATGTTGACAATTCAGGAAAAGAAGACAGATTCATCATTTAGAATCAATGTAGAATAGACCCAGGGCAGGAATGTCCAACATTGGTAACTTTAAGACTTGTGGACTTCAACTCTCAGAATTCTCCAGCCAGCTATGTACTGTAATTGGAGTCATGAAAGCTAAAGTCCACAAGTGTTAAAGTTGCCAAAGTTCGATATACTTAACCTAGGGGTATGCCAGCATTTAAGCTAGAGTCTTCCATTAGACCTGTATCCTCTTCTCTTATTTTTTTTCCCCTCTCCAGAAATGCCTCTTCTCTTGGTGGAAGCAAATTCCATAATAAGGCACCCAAATTATGTATATGCTACTTTCTCTTTCTGTTCTTGGCCATGAATAAAGTGTGTTTCTGTGTGTGTATGTTTGTGACACACATACCTCTGTGTTTGTTTGAGTCAGTGTAGAATCTTACTGACTGTCTGGACAGATCTTTGCAGCCCCTCAAAATTCACATTTTTGCACATAGTTCACTATAGTTCTACAAAAACATGCTGTCCTTGTTTAGTGCTATTATGTTACAGAGAAAAAGGTTTCTTGGGCCATGCAACAAAAAGCTTTTTGAAATCATTATTATTTCTCCCATTTGTCCTCCTGTAGTATCTTTTCATGTTGCTTTTACTTGCTCATCTAAGGAATGTGCTCCCTTGAAGGTTACAATTTGTTCATTCTGCCCACTTTCTGTCCACCTTAAGTCAAATGAATAAGAATTTTATTGCATTCTAACATTTTTTTTGAACTGCAAAACGCCTATTGAATAAAAAAATCTATGTATAAATTGAAATAAATATTCATTTCCTTGACGTCTTGCAAGATAGCAGCCTTCCTTTGAAAAGTATATTGGTAATCCTCCACTAACGATTATAGTTGGGCTTGGAATCTTGTTTATTGGTGACCATGTGGGCTGTTATGCTAAGCACTATGGATAAGATTCTGGCATGGTGGGTGGGGAAAGTGCCTGGCTCTATACCCCTCCCGCCAACCAGGGTAGGTTGCTGCTGGCATTACTGCCAGTTCGTTGCACGCACAAATTTTTGTAGAGTCTCCACATCTTTTTTTAAATCATGGCGACCAAAACTGAATGCACTTTTCCAACTGTGGCCTTACCAAGGCATTATAAAGTGGTATTAACACTTCACGTGATCTTGATTCTGTCCCTCTGTTATTGCAGCCTGGGACTGTATTGGCTTTTTTTGGAAGCTGCAACACACTTCTGGCTTTATTATGCACTACTGCACAATGCCTATTGAATACATGTCTATTGAATAAAAAGCCACCAAATATTTTGAAGCCACTGAATATATTCTGAATAGTCATCTTTTTGCATCTCTGGACATTTAGCTCTTTACCTACTAGTCTTAAGAGCCAGGAAGTCAGAAACATTCAACATTGAAATCATAAGAAATACATCCTCTCCGTGACTCCTTATGAAGTTGGGGTTTTTTGTAAACAGATTTTTAGTATATCTGCATGTTCCACAAAAGGATGCCAAATGTGCCTTCTGCAAAACTATTCTTAATTATTTGCTCCCATCATTGGGGTTTATGATTTGATATGTTCTTACTTGCTCTCTCCATCATTGCTAGCTAGAGAGCTGTTGCTTTTTATTGCCAGTCTACTAGGAAATCTTTTTTGATTGCTAAATTACTTCATTTTAAAAGTACAGTGTGTAAATATTTAATGTGAAGGAAATTTACTATAAAATTGTAGCAATGAAATTCTTGTAAATGAGGGAAAAGAATTGGAGCCCTTTGTTGGAGGAAGGAGTTCTGAAGAATGAAAGAAAGGAGATATTGGTAATATTTCGTAAAACCTTGGTTTTATTCACTAGGCAAATTCAGTTTCATTTCAGTGTGTACTAAATGAATTCAAAGAATGGCATTTGCATTGAAGGGAATAAGTACATTTTTAACACCTTTGTGAAATGGCTTTAAGTAAAATAAATATCTCTATAAGGAGTCTTTCAATATATCCTAAACCTTGGATGAGTCATTTTTTCTCCATCCTACTAACCTCTGAAGATTATATTATTGGAAAACATAATTGCTACTATTTGCAAAGTGTATTACTAAAAAAAGTCCAGCTACCTCAAATTTTAATGACTTCCAAACTATCCATATTTCTTGGAACTAAAAAAATGCACATGGCAAATAAATGGCAGCAAAGATACAGAGTCTCTGATATCTTCTAATCTTTTGCCACTACCTATTGATTACTTGGGTTTTTGCAGACCAATACAGCATGCCAAATTTAGTCTTGTTTCTTACAGCACAAATATATTATACTAAACATTTCTTCAAACAAGTTCTTAGGCTATTGCCTCCTCCTTATCTACAGCCCCTTGATAAAATATACTACAGCTGCTTTCAGTTGATTTTGTTTGGAAATAGCCAAATAGTTACTGTTTCCTGATCAAAAATATTTTTGTAGAAGAAATTGATTTTCAGGGAAGAGAAAAGATGGAAAGATCCAAAAGCATTTACACTGAAAACTCTGGTTTGAGATATGCTGCATTGTATTTCAAATCAATCCTTCTGATTGCATGAAGAGATTTTGCTGATGGGTGAGTGATTTCATACAGACATATTGCTTTTCTGTTTATGTGAAGGTCTTACCAATCTCCCAGGATTCTGATTCAAATTTGCAGTAATTTAGTAATCTAGACCAAATGTTTTACCCAGTGGCATTTATGAAATCTGTTCATCATTCTGTTGATCTTCTGGAGATAGTCTTGTCAAAAGAAGAGCAGTGTAAATAATAAATTTGGCTAGATGAATAAAAAATTGGAGAAAGTGATCGGTGACTGCTTTTCTTACCAATAGGTAACAGTGAATAGAAAGGGAACCAATAGGAGGGAATTCTACCATTTGCTGCCTTGAACCTATCTCTTACTAAATAATGTTAAAAGCTTTACTGTCTGGCTTTGTTGCTATGGTGGCAGCAAAATTTTATGTTGCTGTACTTTCCTTCCAGCTCAAGGACAGGAGAACAGCACATTAATGTGGCCGCAAGGAAGATCTTAATGGCAAGTTTTTGTACCTGAAACCTGAGTTGTAAATATATTGGAATTAGTTTTAACTAGCTGTTATGGTGCTGCATAAATGGATTCTTTGCTCATTTTTAAAATTTCCTTTGTACATTTATACTATTCATTGCCTTTGCAATGAATCTGAACTTGTTGCCTTGATTTTTATTGACTATTTACATTTTAAGCTTTATACAAATTCAGTAAAATACTATTATTTTACATCTCCCCAAGAGCATTTGCCACCTCATTTTCATAATGACTTTATAAGTACACATTGTCCTGGGCTGAAAATATGACATGCATCTCCTCTTCTTAAACTCTGAGGAGAATCCATAAAGGATAACATAATTCATTTGAATAGCCTAGCCCTGAGGAAACACCAAATAATCATTATTAATTAGAGCAGAAAACTGAAGATAGGTAGATAAATAGTCTATAGATACCGGTAATATTTTCCTTTAGGCCTACTTTTTACCACATTATGCATAAAAACAAAATTACATTGTTTAGAATCTTATTACTTTTGCTGTTTACTAGCTTCTCAACTACCTTTTTAATATATTTTTAGTGAAGACTGGAATGGGTAATATGTATCCCGTAGAATACAATGCTAAGATGTATCTTCCAAGGAACATTTGTAGGTACATGCTCATCTCTATCCTTAAAAAATAAACAAATAAAAACCCTTTAAGGACCTATAATAATAATTGAAGCAGCCTGTTTGACCCAGTTTGAACTGAGATTGGAGATAACAGATAAGGAGACTGAGTTAACATCAACAATTTCCTATGTTGTTGTTTATTAATCTTTTAACAAAACAAACAAAAGTTCATGGTTCATGATCTGTTTGGAGAAGACACATTTGCTGCAATTGAGCTGGAGTAACCCTTGAGATTAAGAATAATTCTTGAAATCTCCAACATTTCCACCTACAGGCTGAGCAATTTCATTTATACATTCTTGTCATTGTTTTCCCATCATGGAATGCTGTGAGTGGCACAGACATTATGGGTTGTAAGTTCAGGATGACCCCTAAATTATGCACTACTGGTATGTGGGTGGATACAACCCTGTTTTGAGTCGATGTTTCCCTGATAGTCCAGGAAATTATAAAATTATAAAAGCCAGTGACATTTTGTCTTAGAATTCAGTAGAATTGGATTCAGTCTGAGCCTTTCCCACCTCATCCAGATCTGGACAGCTTCTAGACTCTGGTGTTCTGACCCAGGCTTCCTTAAAAAGCAAGAAGCAGAGTCTTGGTCCTGGCAAAACCTCTTTTATTTACACAACTGTGAATTCCTTTCATTCACAATCATCAAGGCTTGGCAAACAGTCTTTCAGAGGAATATTTATCAGCACGAACCTTATCTCGCTTGGCAAGCTGCCAAATAACTAGTTTCCAAACACAGGGCAAGGCAACACTTGGCACAGAATCTCTTATAGTCACAAACACAACTTTCTACTCTTGAAACGACCGAAGGAACAAATTGTTTCCTGCAAAAGCCCACTCCCTATTTGCTCCTCTTTTGTTTCCTATGGAAGGGGCCAATCACCTCCAATGTGATTTACTCCCAAGTCGACCCTGTTTTCTGAGTTGTTCTTGTCTTCTGGAAGCTCTGTGCATGCGTACACTGGGAACAGGTGCCATCTGTTCTTCTGCTTCACTGCTGTCTATCTTCCTATCTGCCTCCGACGCAGAGCCTCATCTGAGCTTTCCTCAGCCCCCATGTTCCTCCCAAACCTCAGCACTGTCCGACTCTGCTGCCAGCTCTGTTGGCGGCCGGTGGGCCACAACATCTGGATCCATATTTCTTCTGTATAATTTCTTTGCCTGAGGACAAGATATTTAATTGAATTTTTGGATCCTGTGCCTCATTTCCAATCAAATCAAAGTTATTATGCTAAAGGTGGTATTGAAGTGAGATGGATGAGATATCAATATTTGGTCAACTTTGGCGGATACCATAACAGCCTAACCTAGAGATAGAGACTAGACTGGGAAGTTGAATTTCAACTTTATTGAGAACAACCTATCAGTCCTTGATTAAAGTGACCAGATTTTAAGATGGGTAAAGCGGGACACCATTGATGGCAGGGGGGCTCGCAGCACCTGAGCTGTAAAAAAAAGAGGGCTGTAAAACCATGAAGCGTTACCCCTGCCGCCGCCTCCTCTTCCTATGCCGTGCTTTTGAGGAGCCATGGGGCCTTTTTTTTCCTGCTCCCACCCCCTCCGCCGCCTTCCTACTGGCTCCCGCGGCCTCATGGCTCCTCAAAAGCACGGCGGAGGAGGAGGCAGCGGCGGCAGGGGTAACGCTTCATGGTGCTTTTGCAGCCCTCTCTGAACAGTTTACAGGATGGAAAGGGGAGGGAGGAGAAGGAAGGAAAGAAGGAAGATAAGGTAGGGAAGGAAAGAAGGGGGGAAGGAGGGAGGGAGGAGAAAGGGAGAAGAAGGAATAAAGGAAGGAAAGAAGGAAGGGAAGGTAGATAGGGAAGGAAAGGAGGGAAGGATGAAGGAAAGGGAGGAGGGAGGAGAAGGAAGGAAGAAAGGAAGGAGGGAAGGAGGAAGAGAGGGAGAAAGGGAGGAGAAGGAAGAAAGAAAGGAAGGAGAGGTGGAAGGGAGAGAGAAACGGAGGAGAAGGAAGGAAGAAAGGAAGGAAAGAAGGGAGGGAAGGAAAGAGGGGAGGGAGGCAAAAGGGAGGAAGGAGAAAGGGAAGAAGAGAAGAGAAGGTAGGTAGGGAGGAAGAACCCGGCTTTCCCAAGAACGGTCTGCTCCGGGCTGGGGAGGGCGAACCAAGAAGTTTAGACGGGACTTCGCTGGTGGTTGCAAAGCAGCCTTCCCCCGATTGCCTTCCCCCAATGCCCCCCAACCCTTTCAAAAGCCACTCCCATCACCAGCCTCTCCCAACCGTATCCCTGCCTGCCTCCCCTCGGCTCACCTGGACCAGGTTGCTGACGGTGGCTTACATGGCATGGCTGCAGGGAGAGCGGTGCCCAAGAGAAGCGGGCAAAAAAAACCAAAAACTTCTGACGGCTGAGCTGCTTGGCCCGGGACCAAGCACTGGAAAATCGGGAATTTTTGAACACGCCACGGGACGCGGGACAAATTTTAAAAAATCGGGACTGTCCCACCAAAAGCGGGATGTCTGGTCACCTTATCCTTGATGCATATTGCATATATGCATTCAGTGCCTTTTTCAGGGATATGGGCAGTTCAAAAATAGGGGGGGGGGTTGTGTGTGTGTGTGTGTGTGTGTGTGTGTTTGTGTGTGTGTATTTTGGACTGGATGTTCTATGTTTAGTTTGCCTTAGTTTTACTACCAGTGTAGCAGAGATGGGAACTAATTCTGTTTTGGGGTTCATTACTTACCAGGCATAAACAGTTATTAATAAGATGTGTTTGCTACAAAATGCTTTTATTTAATTTGAACTTTAGGAAAGACCATTCTGAAACTGTCACATTCAAGAAGCACTTAGTATTTCCTAATAGGCTCATCAGAACCAAGCAGATGAGAAGGGGCACAAGATGCCATGTTAACTAACCATGTAGGCCAGGACATTAACCTAGCAGCTGGCAAAGTTGTAATGTCAGGCCTAATATACCCCCCACCCCCCAAAAGGGGGGAGGTCTTAGGCACTCTGGGTGAGAAGAGACACTTATTTTCACCAGGAAGCGATGGGTTCAGTTCAGTCACAGAACTGGGCACAAAAAAGGCAATGATAACATCTGTTATCCAGGCAGTGCCCCAGTGACTCCACCTTAAGAATAAATCAACACACCATCACTTTATTAAATTAAGATGATGGTATGTCAGCTTCAAAAATTTGATCCCCACCCCTCAGGTTCTTTTACACACTGCTTTGTGACCTCTGCACTGTTCTTGAAATATTGTTTTCCTGAAAGAAGCAATGCATTTATTTCTTTTTGGCTCTCTGTTACTCTTTTTCTATCTATGTATTATTTGAATAAATTGGATGTGGCCTACGGTGGCTAAGACAACTGAGATGGTTTATGAGTAGGATAAACTGTCTTATTCTGTTATCCTGTTAAATGAAGAATAAAAGGAATAAAACCGTATTGTATAACTGCAACTTTATTTCACATTTTCAAGTAGAGCAGCTGCAAAATAAAAAATAAAGGTATTTTAATGATGTAAGGGGAGAGGTAGTTGAACCAAAATGGCAAACTACTTGCCTTGTTGCAACTGTTATTCATTTTTAGGTTTTTTTTTATCCTTGATCTGTACACATTCTCAATTGTTAACTCTCTCGTTAACCAGATGCATAGAATAGTCATCTTCTGCAGTTGCTCATCTAACAGTTTCTACTGGATTGTTTCTATGATGGGCTAGTATGAGGAAAAGGCTAAAAACCATATTATCTTCATATTAAACTCAGTTTTCTGAATCTTTTTTATAGAATTGACTGGCTAGTAATTTATTCTCTACGTTGTGTCCCCTTACTGTCTAATATGTACAATCAACTGAATATCCACAAGATGTTAATACAACTAATAAAAGTGGCAACACCATTGCTGCTTTTGAGTCCATTAAGTGGTTCCACCACAAAACTGCGATGCCCTTATCCGCGCCGACATAAGTGCGGAGGCAAATCCGCGGCGTCTGAAGCGCTAAGAAAAAAACGACCCTACCGCCGCAACAACAGCGCGGCGACAGAAGGGCGTTCTACATGCTTCGTTCTTTGCCTCCAAAGGTAGCCCTCCTCCTCCAGCTGACAGTGGCAGCGGGCACGGGGCAAAGCGGGCTGCCCAGCAGCAGCAGCCCGCGGGAAGTGCCCAGCTCAGCCGCAGGGGGCAGCAGGAAGCCCACGGGGGGCCCGAGCGGGGCCGCCAACGCCGGCGGCGGAGGAGGACGCGGCAGAGGCTGAGGCTCTCCCGGGGTCGGCAAAGCGGGCTTGCCCAGCGGCGGCGGCCGCCCGTCCAAGGAGATGTTGTTGAGGAAGAAGAGGGCGGCCTGCCTCCGCCAGGCAAGCCCGCTTCGCCGGCCCCGGGAGAGCCTCAGCTGCCACTGCTGCCGTGTCCTCCGCCACCACCGGCATCGGCGGCCCTGCTCAGGCCCCCCACGGGCTTCCTGCCCCCTGCGGCTGTGCTGGACCCTTCCCGCGGGCTGCTGCTGCTGGGCAGCCCGCTTTGCCCCGTGCCCGCTGCCGCTGTCAGCTGGAGGAGGAGAGCTACCTTTGGAGGCAAAGAATGAAGCATGTAGAACGCCCTTCTGTCGCCGCGCTGTTGTCGCGGCGGTGATGATGCACGGTGATGACGTCGCGGCTTTAGCGACACGATTTAATCTCTGCTATTTTGCGTAGCGCGGTTTTGTCATGCCACGCATTAAGTTAGCTAGGATGATCTTGTCTGTGTGAGTATAACTCAGTGGTGGGATTCAAAAAAAAAATACTACCAGTTTTGTGGGTGTGGCTTGGTGGGCATGGCATGGCTCACAGGGGAAGGATACTGTAAAATCTCCATTCCCTCCCCACTCCAGGTAACGGATACTGTAAAATGTCCATTTCCTCCCCACTCCATGAGAAGATTACTGCCAGATCCTCATTTCCTCTGATTAGCTGGGATTCAGGAGGCAGAGAATAGATGGGGACAGGACCAGTCAGAGGTGGCATTTACCAGTTCTCTGAACTACTCAAAATTTCTGCTACCAGTTTTCCAGAACTAGTCAGAACCTGCTGAATACCACCCCTGGTATAACTAGGACCCATTGCACATATAAATATATCTTTCCTTACTGATTCAGAAATAGGTATAATTTAATTATTATTTTTCTTGAAGTCATGTAGAAATACTTATATCATTAACTGTGAGTGAATAATATAATGAGTCAATCTTATTTGTCACATAGCCTTAAAATCTTTCTAATGAGAACCATGCATAATTGCATGCTTTGCACCTGTGTGTTATTAAAAAATACAAACAATATATGTTTTTGCTTATAAGCTCCAGGACTTGTAGTTTTTAATGAATCTACAAGAGGTGCAAATAAAAGTCCATCAGCTAATTGTTCTAAAAGCATGGCCGTTCAGAACTATGCCAACTTCTGTATTATTTATAGCTCCTCAGCTGTGTTTGCCTGCATATTGAACTTCAAAGTAGCCAAACACAATTTAGTTTGTTATGTAAACCCAATAATTACCATTCCTATACTTTTCTAAATATTATGCAAACAAAGGAAATTGTGATGTGTAAACAGGGGTTAAAATAACCTTGGGGAAACCTATTGTGGAAATTCTAGTTTGATTAAATTGTAGTGTGAAGGCAAATATTAAATTGTATTGTCTTTACTTTGGCATTAGACAGTATAGGTTGCTTGAAGATTAAAAAAATATTCTTCCTAATGCTAAATAATTGTCTATGCTAATTGCAATACATGAAGTTGGTCTTAGTATCTCACTCTTTTATTACACAAGCAAATGGGATATTATTTGGAAAGCAAATTCTAAGGACATGTCCTACTATTTGCTCTTGTTTATTCTAGATCTCTTCATATCCTTCCTTTTTTCCGTTTTTTCCCATTTTGGCATGGTAAGGCCCTTTAGCATATAGTACTCAACAGGCAATTCACAGGAAATATATTTCTTTTAACAACTGGATCATTCCTTGCATCAGTGTGGAGTTGGGGCAACTGAATCGTACTGAGCAGTTACTGGCCGGATGCCTTTCCTGACGTCTATGTGGCGTTCGTAGCAGACTCATTGTGCCTGGGGTGAAATATAGTTCTCAGTGATGAACAGTGGGAGGTGCTACCAGTGGGCTATCGAGGTCTCTACCTGGGATCGAATTCATAGCCTCCTGATTGCGAGCTGAAAGCTCATGTTTTGATATATATTATATATGTGTGAAAGTTTATGTTTTGATATATATTATATATGTGTGAAAGTTCATGTTTTGATATATATTATACAGATAGAAATAATAAAAGTCGAAATTTTATCAGGACTACTTTTTCCTGTAATTGCCCCCTGCTTTAAAGAGAGAAAGCGAAAAAGCTCATGGAAATTGTACTAACAAGGTAGCAAATCTTTCCATTGTGAAGGGAAGCATGCTTTTGCAAGAAAAATTCAAATATGCATTTAGCCAGCTTGTTTTCAAAATGTTTCCCCAAAGCATTTATTGGAATTTTTTTTTTTACATTCACCGGTACTCTTTAAACTACTTAACAAGTCTAGAAATACACACTCCATATTTGCTTACATATAATTACTATATATTGATTTTTTTTTAAACACTTGCTGATCCGCAGGAATAGGCAAACAGAAGCAATAGGACAGAGTGGGATAGTTAGTTTCTATTTTGAGAAACAATCAAGATTTTCTGACAGAGGAATCAAAATGGCAAAATTCCAGATGATTATTTTCAGCACTGCTATAAATACCTTGCTAAAAACAAAACAATAACAACAACAAAATCAGCCAATCTTCTTTTTGTAGCACTGGGGAAATACAGATGCTGTAAGTCCCCCCCCCCCCCCAGCTAACTAGCATACCTACCATTTTGTATTCTTCGTTCTACTTCTGACCTGTGGAGGAAGAGCTTTTCTGCAGAGGAACCGGTCTTCATCTCCACATTGGGTAGTGGGGCCAGCCATATCTTTCCTGAATACATCCCCCCCCCCAAAAAAAAATGAAGTCAAGATCTGTTAGTGCAGAGATGGTATTCAGCAGATTCTGACCAGTTCTGGAGATCCAGTAGCGGAAATTTTGAGTAGTTCGGAGAACTGGCAAATACCATCTCTGACTGGCCCCGTCCACATCTATTCTCTGCCTCCCAAGTGCTAGCTAATCAGGAGGAAATGGGGATTTTGCAGTAACCTTCCCCTGGAGTGGGGAGGGAATGGGGATTTTACAGTATCCTTCCCCTGTCACGCCCACCAAGGCATGCCATGCCCACGAAGCCATGCCATGCCCACCAAGCCACGCCCACAGAACATGTAGTAGTGGCAAGAGATGCTAAGAGCATGAATGCAGAGAATGTAAACATGCAGTTATGACTAGCTTCAGAAAATGAAATAAAAGCTTTATTACACAGGGAAAAGCAGAGAAAGAGTGCTGTTGGGAAAGGATTAAATTCTGCATCATCTTCAAGCTCATTCAGTGACTGTCAAATAGCTACTGTTCCAGAACTGCAAGAAAGAATTAAGTCCTAGCTGTGTTGTCCAATCTGAGGGACGCTTCAGCCTAATTTATACCTTGTCCTGAGGAGCTTGGCTCTTGCTGTGACATATTGTAAGAACTGAAGCTGGCCAGGTGGCAGTCTGAGCTGTTCATATCAGGAAAAAAAATATCTGTTGTATAAATATAGAACTCCCAAATGATGAAAGGGCAACAGAATTTAGTTGACTCAAAAGGTGGAAAGAAAACAGATTAATAAAGGTTAATAGGAACTGGAATGAAGTGGCTCATGTGGTTAGGATGCTGGTTTGACAATCAGCGAGCCCATGTTCAAGACCCAAGTGCTCCTGCATGACAGGGGTGAGCTCCCAATTAGCTCCAGCTCCTGCCAACCCAAAAGTTCGAAAGCTGGAAACTGTGAGTAGATAGATGGGTATCAATTTGGTGGGCAACAATGAGGATATAAAAGGAGCTCCAAATTGGATGTTCCCTGAGAAATTATGATGTCACTAGCTAATCCTTCAATTTGGAAATGTCCTGGTTCTTCCAAGATGAGAGAGAGCGAACCCTGGAACTGATATATAAGTGGCTTAATTTTTCTGTTTTGCATCAGTCAAATCTTCTTTATACAGTATGCGTGATTTCTATATTATATATAACAAAGCAACTTTCTTATTAGTATTGAGTCCTTGGAACATCGGCAGTTGTCTACCGTATTTTTTGGAGTATAAGACCCACCTTTTTCCCTCAAAAAAGAGGGTGAAAATCTGGGTGCGTCTTATACTCTGAATACAACATTTTTTGCATCCTGAAACCCCGCCCCTTCAGCAAAATGGCCATGCATAGCCTTTAGGAAGCTTTCCTGGGAGCTGGGGAGGGCACAAATGAGCGACATGCCCTTTTTTGGACAAAAAAGGGCCATTTTTGTGAAAAACAGGCCTTTTTTGCTTGTTTTTGCCCCCCCCCCCTACTCCCCAGGAGCACTCTACAAGCCTCCTAAAAACTATTAATGCCCCTTTTTTGGAAAAAAAAAAGAACAAAAAAAAAAAAACACCAGCTCATTTTCACAAAAAACGGGCTGAGGTCTGCAGAGTTTAATTTTTTTTTAAAAAAAATTGCCTCTTCAAAACCTTCGCGTGTCTTATACTCCAGTGCATCTTATGCTCCAAAAAATAGGGTAGTTTTGAAAGTGTGGTTGAATATGTGGAAGAACGAATACTTATAGCTATATCTATCCTAAATTCTGACAGTCATTCTCATGGGATGCTGTTACTGCACCATATTAAGCCAAACAAAGTCAGGGTTCCAAATAACACCCCTAACGAAAGAAGACTCTGAGGCTTGGGTTTCCTCAAAGTTCCATTTTTTTAGACATGTCATATTGGCACATCTGGGAAAACCTGAATCTGAAAGTTTACGGGTTTTCCCCACCCAAATGAAAGTTCAAGTTCCTGCCCAGCACCCACATGTCTATCACATGGTCCAACCAGGCACCATCCAAAACTGGAGATTCTTCCCAGTCACACCATCACAGTTGCAGTGGCAAAGTATCCTTGACTCTCTGAGAAAGGAATGTTATTTAGACTGTATCTCACCCATACGCCATATAACCCCCCTCCCGTTTTCTTACAGCAAAAAATGTGGCAGGCCTGAAGGCCCAAAGGTAAAAAGATGGCTTCCAGGTCTCGCATAAAGTACATTAAGTTTACCATTGACTATGTATTATTACTGTATGTTCTCAATCATAAAGAAATGCCCTTGTAGCCACTTTCACTGTTTTTCTTACCCCACTGATATAAACATTACACATTGGTAACTGAAACAACTTACTGCCTCTTAGCTCTCAAAACAATTTCTTACCTATCATTGTGGATTCAACATTTCATACAAAAGCTGAAATACCCAAGGCTGAAAATTATAGCTCTTATCGTAATACCAAATAGCCATTTATTCCATCTCAAGTGGTCCTTCAGATGTTTTGGAGGAATCTCAGAGAAGAATGTATTTTCCCAGGTTCAGAGCACTTTTAGTCACTGGATGGTGTGTCAGGATCTCTCTTTCTCTTTCTTCTTCTCGTCTCTTTTCTTTCTCTTTCTTTTTCTTCTCCTCCTTCTCCCTCCTTCCCTCCCCCTCCCCACTCTCTCTTTTTTTTTTCTTTCTCCTTCCACATCCACCTAAACATAGTGTGGGATCAGGAGAAAACTCATTTTAATTTTATTTATATTTAATTAAAGTTATATGTGGGGACATTAGCGTTATGCAAAATTACAGTTATAAGTACTTAAGAAATTGAATCAATTAGCCAGAGAGATGGTGGGGTTCTTTTCACTGGAGATGTCCAGGTGAAGTCTAGACAATAACATACTTGGGATGTTTTAATCTGGGTACCTGTATCCAGTAAACTTTGGATTCAGTAGTATCAATTTGTAGAGGAGATGGCTGAACATAATACTTTTCAGAGTCATATACAGCCCTGAAAATTTAAATGCCTTATTTCTGCCCTGTTTTCTCTCGGTCTCTTGGCTGTCCATAGTTTTCCCACATGATTTTTTTTTCCAATTCCATTTTAAAATCACATACAGTATATCAGTGGCCAGTCAAGCAAAATGTTGAAATTCCTAAAACAATTACAGCCAGAAATACATCCCATGGTCCAAAATCATGTGCCAGTTTCTGAAAGGACATCAAATCTATGTTCATGTCTTTCTCTGCCACATTCACAGAGCCCAGCCAAAATGGGACTAGGTTTTCTACTTTATGTTCCCAGTGTTTAATGGATTACGAACTTAGGAAGATTTTGTAAAAGGGAACAAAACAAAAACCTTGAGTATTAAAAGAGTTTCTATTATTTTTATTGTTCTTTTTTTTAAAAAAATACTGTGATGGTCTGTGTCGGATGCAGTTAAGCTGCATGTGCTATAAACTTCATTTATGTTTCTCTTATCGATTGCCTTTTTCTCAAGTAATTTGTATTTTTAATGGCTCGGTGTAGATTTTTTTTTAAAAAAAATTCAACCGCCATGCTTCAGTTCATTTCGAGAGGCCTGTTTCTTTGTTTCTTTCTCTTTCCTTCACAGTGATTAATTCTTGAAGGAAGCAGCTGTGAATGGTAAATTGGCAATGCAGAGTGACTCTGGGGTTATGGTACTTGGAGAGATTTTCGAAGAGGGAAATAACAGGTGTCTTGTGTCATTACAGGTTTAGAAAAATTTCCAGTGCCAGGAAAGGTGCCTTCCCTCTCTTCTCCCCTTGCCTTTGTCTGTGTTCTAAAACAACAATTATTAACCATAATTGTTCTGTTATTAGCTCCAAACTAGCTTGGATTTCTAATAGATAGATACATTAATTTGTCTTGTAGAATATCACTCAAGAGATTGGAATGCATGGAATTATTTGGTTTAGTTCATTTATATCTATGTTTTCATCAGTTAATGGAGTCCAAGTGCCTCACAGTGATTATCTATCTCTTTGTCTCTACCTACTTACCTACCTACCTACCTACCTACCTACCTACCTACCTACCTACCTACCTCTATGGTTAGAATGCAGTACTGCAGGCTACATCTGCTGACTGCCGGCTGCCAGCAGTTTGAATCTCACTGGCTCAGGGTTGACTCAGTAAGACTATTTAATATTTGTCAGGTGCCTTCAGGCTTTTAAATTCAAATGTAAGACTTTAAATAGGATATCAATAATGTGGATATCTAGTATGTATATATGCATGTAATGTGTATGTTTGTAGAAATACAAGCATCTGTGTTTAAAGCCAGTTTGGTGTAGTGGGTAAGGGGTTGAGACACTGAGTTCTAGATCTGCCTTGGGCAAGAAAGCCATCTGGGTGACTGGTCTAGTCACTGTTTCTCAGTCCACTCTACCTCACAGCCTTGTTTTTTGGGGGGAAACAGGAACAAGAATATTAGAAATGTTTGCTGCCTTGAATTGTATATGAAAAAGTTAGGATTAAAGATGTCCATCCATCCATCCCTATCTAACTGCAGTAAATCAATCAATCAATCTATCTATCTATCTATCTATCTATCTATCTATCTATCTATCTATCTATCTATCTATCTATCTATCTATCTATCTATCTATCTATCTATCTATGGTGTCTGTCTGTCTGTCTGTCTGTCTATGCCATATCACAAGATTTAAAATCTCTCCCTTAGTTGCTTTCATAGTATTTGTCATTTGTTGCTGGATAAATCTCTCCTGGAAAAGGAATAGCAGAAGAGGACTTTGATCATCTGTTTGTGCAGAATCATGTTTCTGCATTCTTGGGTTTTGTTTAAAAGGCAGTTGAATAAGATAGTAATCAATGTTTGAGGTGCTCGGTAGGAAGGGGAAAATTCCCTTTTTCACTTCCAGTAGTTTTTGTTACTTAAATGTTGAACATTCTTCTGTGAGCATAAAAGAAAAGGAGATACTATTCATAGTGCAGCTAGATCTTCATAAATGGAGACAAAATTGAGCCCAAGATAATTATATCTCCATTCTTTGTAGGTAAATGGCAATAGACTCCCCTAAAACTGTACTGGAGACCTATAATAACATCCAAATTTGCAAATATGGAATTTATTTCATAGCTGCAATTTTAAATGGTTTTCATATTGAAAAACAACCTTTGTTTTGTTTGAATCTGCCATACAGGTAGAAATACTAAGTAGTCCAGAATGCTCATTTGCATTACTTACGACTAGCGTTCATCTAGCTGTTAATGAACAATCAATGGGTTCCTCTGAGGTTTGTAGGAAATAGAATGGCAGAGGAAGATCATTGAGTCCTGTGCTAAGCACTTTGGGCTACAAGTGTGCTCCACACAGTGGTGGGATACGACAGGTACGCCCTGTACTGCTGCCAGCTAGAAGCACCGAGTACCATTCTGGTACGGTGCTCTGGAGGGCCCACCTGCTTCCCGTGCTCCTTACCCATATTTGAACTGATCAGGGCTTTCCCGTATGCACAAGGAGCTTACGGCGCCTGTGTGATGCTCTGCCAAGCAGTTGGAGGGTCGTGGAGCTGTCACAGAGTGTCGCAGGCAGCAAGTACGCATGCACACACTGCGTGCATGCTGCACACCTGCATGTTGTGGATGCATGGTCCCATTGCACCGTACCGGTTGCACCGGGATCCAGAACCCACCACTGACTCCACAGTTCTCAGTCCGCAGTTACAGTCTCCACAAATGTTTGGCACTAGGTTTTCTTTGGGCTTCCTCTTTTTCACTGACCTTCTGGTGGTATCTAATTGATTGTGGTCTTTGCTGGACATGGTTCACTCATGGAGGAAGTAGCAAAGGAAGTACCATCAAAAGTAGCATTCGTGTCTTAGAAGGGCCATAAACAGCCCTTAGAATTTTTTAGCCAAATTCTTACAAGGCTTCAGTGATAGTGAAGTAGTACCAGGGTTGAAATTATGTGGGTTCTGACAGGTTCTGGAGAACCGGTAGCGGAAATTTTGAGTAGTTTGAAGAACCGGCAAATAACACCTCTGGCTGGCCCCAGAGTGGGGTGGGAATAATGATTTTGCAGTATCCTTCCCCTGCCACGCCCAGTAAGCCACCCTCACCAAACCGGTAGTAAAAAAAAAAATGAATTTCACCACGTAGTAGTACCCTCAGAAAGAGGATATCTCATCCAGGCCTGAGACAATTCTTTGGAGATAGCAGGATTCTATTGGCTTCTCAGAACATTAGCAGAGGCTGTTGTGAAATCATCCAAGCGAAAAGCTCCAGGAAACAACATAGTAGTTAAAGAGAATTCATTATGTAAAAATTCAATAACCTAAATTTTCTATGTTGGGTATTTATTTTATTTCAGGTCGTCTCTTTAATACGTATCTTGATAGACTTTGATTTTCCATCTCCTACATTTTTTTTTAGTACTGACAAACTCTGTTTTCTGGATTATAATAAATAGTTCTTATAGTCCTAGTTAGCAGTTTGCATTCCTGTTTTGGCAACACAACAATTCTTTTAACATTTCATACTTTAAAAATCTCAGAAACCCAGGTCAATATAGAATTTGTTTTGTGCTCTTTGGAAGGTCTATTTGACCATCTACATTAGAGGTGTCAAACTCGATTTCACTGAGGGCCACATCAGGGTTGTGTTTGACCTCAGGGCGCTAGGTGGGTGTGGCCAGAGCGGGCATTCCAGCTCGATACCACTTGTGTTGGGGCCACTTGTGGTGGCCTGAGCACTCTTCCAGCAAAAATGGTGCTTGGGAGGGCCCCGAGCTCTGTTTTCACTGCAGAGGTTTACAGGCTGCCACAGCAAAAAAAAAAACAGAGCTTGGGGAGGGGCATGCGTGGCCCTCCCAAGCTCCGTTTTCACTGGCAGAGGTACCGCGGGCCAATCCTTCACTGTTTTCAGGCTGGCCCAGTGGTGGGTTGCAGGGGTAAGCCCTGGTATGGGCGTACTGGAGCTTGCCCAGAGCACTGAATACCGTTCTGGTACAGTGCTCCAGATGGCCCGCCCAAGCTCCTTACCAGTATTTAAATCTTTGGCGCTTCCGCGCACATGCACGGTGCATACAGCACTTGCACGACACTCCGCTGAGCAGCTGGAGCATTGTGGAGGCTCAAAGAGGTGCTAAGACGCATGTTGCACACTGTGACACCGGGCCTGTTCCAACTGTACTGGTTGGAATGGGATCTGGAACCCACCACTGGGTTGGCCCCAACGGCCAGAATTAAGCACCCCGCGGGCCAGATGCAGCCTGCAGGCCTTGAGTTTGATACCCCTGATCTACCCAGGCCTCTGGATTTATATAGATGTTCAAATAGACCTTCCAAAGAGCACAAAACAAATTCTATATTGTTGTTCTTTACAATGTTTAATCTGACAAAATACATTTCTAGGTATAGATTTTTAGAAACTTGTCTTTTCCATTTTTGTGTTATCATAGATTGTGGTAGTCTGGGATTTGCCTCTTTTGTTTATTTATGTCCTTTTGTTACAATCAAAACATATTATGAAAAAGCCTTATCTACCCCACCACTCTTATTGGGGCAAAAGTGGAGTTCTGGTCTAAGGATCAGTTATGGTCCTCCTCTCCATTTCTATTGTTGGAAGAGTCCTTTGGATTTAGCAGTAGGATCCATTGCAAAGAGCTGTCCATCTCCCATATGTGCTGTGGTCCTGGCTTCTTGAATTGTAACATTCTTGCTAATTGTCTCATATGTCATATGATCATGCACTTCACATGTCTTCTGCTCTTTAAGGGTGCCATCCTTCACTGCAAGCTAGCAGCACCGAGTAATCAATGAAATCTCACCTTTACCTACACTTTGTCACAGGCTTTTTGTAAATTCTCAAGGTTTGATGGAATGTACAGTAGAAAACGACCATTGATGCATTTTCCCCCTCTCTAATTAAACCAAGCAGAATAGCTTTTACTTTCAGCCAAGCTTTGCAAGTATAACTTACAACTTGGTTAATTGCATTCCATTGTCCTTTCCCTCCTCCCTGTGCCTTGCTAATAATACAGTAGTTTGACTTTTTAAATTGCCTGGCAGAGGGGAAAAAAAAGTTCTTTTTTCTTATCACCAAATGTAATAGTGTAAGTTCCCCCTCTCCCCCCCCCCAATTTCTCTCTCCATATTAGCTTAAAATAGAAAGAAAGCAGAGTTTGGAATTTTAAAATAGAAAAGCACAAGTTTATTTTAAAACTCCAAACCCTGCTCTCCCCCACTATTTTAGAGACAAATACTTAATAGGGTTCATTTTCATAATGTACTCTGATGCCCTTGTTTGTTTTATCATGAATTTCAACTGGCATGTAATGTAGTTGCCACATTGGCCTTGAGACCATTGAGTAGAAACAACATGAATTCTGATTTTTTTTTTAAATTTATGCCCATTGTCAATTTCTTCCTCTTGTTTTCTGCTAAATAAAAAGGACATGAAAAGATATCTTTGTCATTCCATTTGAAAAAAAAAAAAGAGTGTTTTGTTTGAGGGTCAAAGTTTCACCATCAACAATGCTACTTTTGTTTGTGGTTGTTTAGGGGAGAAAGATGAACAAATACAGAAATTTTCATGAAAACTTTAATTTGAAATACAGTACACATTTTTGTCCCTTTGGGTTAGTGTTGACCTAAGGTGGCTTGTCGGGACTAGTTTTCCTGCTAGTTTTTCAGAAGTGGTTTTCCATTGCCGCCTTTCTAGGGCTGAGAGTGAATGACAGGTGCAAGGTGGCTTGACTGGCTTTATGCCTAAGGTAGAACTAGAACTCACACTGTCCCAATTTCTTGTCTGACACCTTAACCAACTACATCAAACTGGCTCTCATAGTATAAGTCACGCTGCTATAAGATAGCCTTTAATCATTTCACCATGCTCACAAACTCTGAAAAAAACCAAGTAAATTAGTGATAATAACCATTGTCAGGCCTGGAAGCAATCTTGGGTACCATGGGGAACTGGGAGGGGGGGATTGTATGAAGCTGGGGAGATATATAGTCATAATAACATTCCTTTTTAGGAAACCCAAGGCCTCTCTGCCCTGCACCTGGAGGGGTATGACTGGAAGCATCTCCAGTTGGGATGGTGCATTGATTGGACCATGTGACAGACATGTGGGTGCTGGGGTAGGGACGTGGACTTTCATTTGGGTGGGGAAAACCTGGAAGCTCTCAGATTCAGATTTTCCCAGGTGTGCCAATAGGTAGGGCATCTCTAATAAAAAGGAACTTTGAGGAATTCCTAGCCTCGGAGCCTTCTTTTCCTGCGGGTTTTACCTGGAACCTGACAGCCAGTTGAAGATGCTTTGACTATGGGTTGAGAAATGTCCCTAAGGACAACGTATTACGGCTTTGTAACTGTTATTAGGAGAGTAGTTTGAGCTCAAAACTTTAAAGGAAGTTAAAAGCCTTAAACCGTCTCATAGTAAAATAATTGTGCTCTGTAACACCTCCTATCACAAATGGGAATCATTTAACTGGACATTTGATTATAGGTAGCCAATCCTAGCTTAATGATCTTAATCTGGACCAGAATTGTAGTTGCTATTCGAAGCAGCCACGGTAGCCTTACAGGGTAGACAGATAGGAAACATGACCAGGTGAGCTGATTCTATTTTATTGTTAAGCTCTATTAACAGATATTGGGCAGCATGGTGGTCCAGTGATTAAGACACTGGGCTTTTTGGCTGAAAAGCCAGCAGCCCATGTTCAAGACCCAATCGCCACATGACGGGGTGAGCTCCCATCATTGTCCCAGCACCTGCCAATCTAGCAATTTAAAAGCATGCGAATGCAAGTAGATAATTAGGTACCATTTGGTGAGATGGTAACAGCATTCTGTGTGCATTTGGCATATAGTCATGCTGACCACCTGACTGTGGAAATATCTTTGGACAGCACTAGTTCAATGGCCTCAAAATGGAGATGAGCACCACCTCCTATATTTAGCAATGATTTGCTGAGTAAAATCTTTAGGGACTCTTTTTATATATATTAACAGAGTCTTGCAAGTCCAAAATATAATTCTCTTGCCATCTCTCTTACAGCTCAAGAAACTAAGGTCCCTTCTGAGCCTCTTGTCATGCCTACTACTGCAGACTATGCTGTTTCTTATCTGTCTATTTCAGTGGTGGGTTGCAGGTGGTACGCCCCGGTACGGGCATACCGGAGCCTGCCAGGAGCACCGGATACCATTCCGATACGGTGTACGGAGGGCCCACCCACCAGCCCAAGCTCCTTACCTGTCTTTTAAGGCTTCTGTGCTTCCGCGCACATGTATGGCACGTACAGCGCCTGCGCAACGCTCCACTGAGCAGCTGGAACATCATGTGGATGCCGCCCGGCCTGTTCCAACCGTACCCATCACTGGTCTATTCCCTATATAACATCCTGTTGTCTCCCAAGGTCTTTCCCACATACTATTACTTGTCATTGGGTGAAAGATCATGTGATTGTACCTTCTGGATGCAGTCCCAGTAGTTCCAGTTGCTATCAATAGTTGCTGTATATTAATTAATATACAGGACGCACGCTAGGCAATTGAACCACTTCCACATGACCAGCCTCTGTAGAATTCTGAGGATCCGGTTGCAGGACAAGGTGCCGAACACAGAAGTCCTCTCCAGAGCAGGCCTGGCATCAGTTCACACCCTGCTGATGAAAGCCCAAACACTCTGGGAAGGCCATGTTGCAAGGATGACAGACCATCATATCCCCAAACAGCTCCTCTATGGTGAGCTGTCTCAAGGAAAGCCATACAAAGACACATTGAAAACCTCATTCAAGTCCCTGGATATTGACACCACCTCCTGGGAAACCCTGGCACATGATCGATCGACATGGCACATGCTGATCCACCAAGGCTGCCAGACATCTGAGGACAGAAGAACAACCATAACACTCTGCAAAGCCAGAGCTTGAAATGCTGCACAATGGTGCCCACACATGTCTGCCTGACATGTGGCAGACCATTTCGTGCCCATAGAGGCCTTACCAGCCACCTGTGGACACACTGTGGGCAGCCCACAACCTGTTAGATGTCAAGTTCCTCTTTGAACACAATGGATGAACATCATCAATAGGCCAAGACCATACAGTGTTTAGCCAAGACATCCCTCCCCCAATGTGCTGATCTCTACTTCAATTCTTCCTAGCTGCTTATCTCCCTCCCTTTTTTGGTCCTTTGGGGAATTTATTTTGTATTATTTTGGGAGGAAAAGAAAACTTAATCGTGATATCCTGTATAATTAGCATAGTAGATATTATATGCAAGCACCTAACAAAATATTCCCATCAAAAACAACTCGCGCGTACACAAGTCACTTTGTTTTGGGATATAGTTCTGATTTTATAGAGTTAAATGGTAAAATTGGCTTTTGAGTAATAAAGAACAACACAATTTATGCTAATTTACACCCTTAATTAGTTCGTTGCTTTTTGTCTCGCAACATCTTGATTGAAAATTAAGCTTTGATTCTATTAATTGATAAGCCTGTTTACTTTTTGCAACACCTGTACGCATGAAACCTTTGGAACAAAAGAGGGATGTCTCAATCCTTCTTTAAATATAATGATTTTATTTTTCATTTTTTTGAAATTGCCGCAACCATCTTTGTGGTACTGAGAACAATCCTTCCCTTCTCTTCTTCCCTGTCCTCTGAAATTATCAGGGATGGTTGCACTTGCCCACAGATGGAAGTTTCTGCTTGGTTGCAAACTCTTTTTCGCTTTTTCTTTATATGCATTGTTATATTGTTCTGGGAGCCAATCAGGGGTGGGATTCTGAGTTCTCTGAGTGTGTGCTCCGCATGTGCATAATGTACAGAAAACTCACCTTCTGCGTTACTGCTGGTGAGGAAAACAGCTGAGGCATGGCAATCCATTCTGTCATGCCGATCAGCTAGGCTTTGGAAAAGGAAATATGGGTGAGTATAGGGCAGGGGCAGGCAGGCGGGCCCACTTCAAAGTCAGAGCGAACCAGTTCACTTCCAGCTGATAGTTGGAGCTAACAGTTCATCCGAACAGGTCAAATCCAACCCCTGGATCCAATATGTGATTTTCAATTATCTTCCTTTCTGCAG
Source organism: Thamnophis sirtalis (assembly GCF_051295495.1). Classification (NCBI taxonomy): domain Eukaryota; kingdom Metazoa; phylum Chordata; class Lepidosauria; order Squamata; family Natricidae; genus Thamnophis; species Thamnophis sirtalis. Next base: position 13,841,955 of record NW_028261390.1, read on the forward strand.
GAATTTGTATTCCAAGTAGAACTCAGGTGACTTGCAGTATAGATTTGAAAGGAAGAAATATAGGCCTCTAGCTCTATAGACAACAAAGCAAATATTAAGGGCATGAATGCATTCACAAGCATGCACTCCTTTACTTGAATTTGTTTCAAGCTGTTGTTCTGTCATTATTTGTAGAATTGTCAAATATATGCAGAAAAACATTCAGTTCTTTTTGATGGTTTCATTGTTTTCAGCATTTTGAATTAATTAATACTTTTGAGGAGAAAATAAAGGGAGAGAAAAGGGAAAAAAATTAAGGGTTTTCAGGCTTTTGAAAAGAATAAATTATTCATGTATGAGTTACAACTCTTAAAAACATTGAGTTTTCTTCCTAACGGGCCATAAAGTGGGAACTTATCATAAACAATGTTAAAAAAGTAATATTAGCTTTTCACTATTTGATGTGAAAATGGAAAAGGATGCTACTTACGTTCATGGTTTTTTCTTCATTAATTGATAAGATAAATTATATTATAGATGTTAGAAATTCTTAGCAATTATGTATAACTTTTGAATAATTCTTTTTTCATAGTAGGTGGGGAACTAGTCTTCTATTTCTTTTACATCTACTTTTCTATCTTATAATCTTAAATACTCATAAAACGTCCACCATAAAGCAAAGTAGCATTTAGACATAAACAATGTTAAAAAAGTAATATTAGCTTTTCACTATTTGATGTGATAATGGGATAGGATGCTACTTACATTCATGTTGTTTCTTTATTAATTGATAAGATAAATTATAGATGTTAGAAATTCTTAGCAGTTATATATAACTTTTGAATAGTTTCTTTTTCAGTGGAAGTGTGGAACTAATCTTCTATTTTTTTACATCTACTTTTCCATCTTATATTCTTAAATATTCATAAAACATCCACCATATAGCAAAAAAATATTTAGACTTATATACCGCTTCCCAGTGCTTTACAGCCCTCTCTAAGCGGTTTACAGAGTCAGCATCTTGCTCCCAACAATCTGGGTTCCCATTTTACCCACCTTGGAAGGATGGAAGGCTGAGTCCACCTTGAGCTGGTAAGATTTAATCTGCCAAATTGCAGGCAGCCGGCAGGCAGCAGAAGTAGCCTGCAGTACTGCATTCTAACCAGTGCACCACTGCAGCTCATATACCTTGACAATATGATGCGTCAGTGCATATTTTCTTATGTTTTCAAATTTTAATTTATTGAAGATATCTTTGAAATTCCCCATGACAGATTCAAAATGATTTGGTTTGTTGTTGGGTAAAAGGGGATAGGAAAGCACTATTTTTTTTAAAAAAAATATTTCTGATTTCTGTGTTCATAGTGTTTATAATAACTTCTAAGCCCAACTTCACCCCACATATGAATGATATAATTGCTTTCCAAACATTCTATCTTTTGAATCCTACTCCAATGAATCTTTATTGTAATATACTCTCTTTATACTATCTCAGGGGTCAGCAAACTGCGGCTCTGGAGCCGCATGTGGCTCTTTTCTCCCTCTGCTGTGGCTCTGTCACCAGTTGGCGCCACAATTTTGAGAGGAGCTTCCAGTGGGGGGGGGAGAAGCACAGTGCACCAGGAGAAGGCTCTATGGCAAGGGGAGGGTTTTCCAATTGTCTCCACAATTGATAGGGCTTTCGGTTATGACAGGTAGAGGAAAAAGTATGCCATGCTATGAGGAGACTCTATGGTGGGGGAACTGAACTTCTGGTTAGCTCCAGAATTGAACAGGGGGCTTCCGGTTAGGACTTTTGTGGCTTCCGGTGTTTTCTTTTCTGTGGCCAATGGGTCCAAATGGCTCTTTGAGTGTTTAAGTTTGCCGATCCCTGTATATATCTTATATATTTTTATTTCATGTTGTCCTACTCTCTATTCATAACCCTCATTCTTATTTAAAACATTGATTCCAAACTTCAAGGTAAACATTATTTTCATACAAATGTTTGACCTAATTTTCCTCTTACGCAATGAGCTCACTTAATTTATTCGGGCTATGAGATATGAATGACTCTGTTCAAGAAAATGTCATCTAACATTGGCATTTGTGGGTATTCTAATTAATACAAATAAGACCATTAGACAATAGTTCCATGGAAATTTGAAAACAATTTTGTCTTAAAAGAACTTGATCACATGTATTTCTTTTCTTTTTGCATTAAGCAAAAAGTTTTTATTAATTGCACTGTCTGCAGCCCTGATTTGGTTGAATTATATCTCCCAGTATTTTTCATCATAATGCTTGTTACTTGGACTGCTAGTTGTTATGGTTCAGAATCACCAAGCAAGGTCAGTTTCCTTACACATCCATTTAAAGTAAGAGTGACCAACTAATTATTAGTAGGAACAGGAGATCCTATAACATTCTCTTCTTAGAAACTTCCATTGATGGAGCACCCACAGCTTCTGGAGGCAAGCTGTCCCACTGATTAATTGTTCTCACTGACAGGAAATTTCTCCTTAATTATTTACATCCATTACTTCTTGTCCTACCCTCAGGTGCTTTAGAGAATACTTCAACACTCTCTTCTCTTTGACAGGTCCTCAAAGTTACATCCTGTGAGATCATCATAAAACTTCTGAAGTTTCCAGAAATTCCATTTTTACCCTTGTGCATTCTATTTTACAATTCATTCTGACTTTGTTGTTATATATAGATGTGGTTTGTGCTTACTTATTCCAGAGGTGGGTTCCTACCAATTCGGACCAGTTCGGCCAAGTAGGTAGTAACTCACACGCCCAAACTGGTTCTATGCTTGATGGTGCCATCTTGATTTTCTGTTCTGCACATGCGCAGAACAATCTTCATTGGAAAAATATTGTGTTTTTCCTCTTTTCTAATGTGCGTATGAGAAGACCCTTTAAGGTGCAAATGCGTACATGCGGGGAACTATTTTTTTTTTGCTGACTTATTATAACAATACCTTGCGTAGCCCAAGGTGGAATACAGTAAGAATATATAGTACTATACTTTATACTTTCTCTGATAATATTATGTTGATTACAACTTTGAGAGGTTTTTTTCATATCATATTTTTCATATCATATTTTTGAGGTCATGATTGTATGTAATAGTGTCCTTGGTCATTAGAAGATGCAAACTGAACCAATATTCTTCTAGTATGTGCATGTCTGTTCATGAACAGAATTTTGTTTTTATTTTAATCCTGATTAAGAACTAATTATGAATAATTACTGTGGGGCTCAGGCAAGAAGACCATTTATATTTAAAGTTGCATGCAACCTGGCAGCATAATTCAAAGTGGTCTGCTACAAAGACAGCTATTAGGATTTTATTGAGAGAAAAAGTAGAACCAAAATGTACACAAGGAATAAAGTACATAGACAGAGAAGTAATTCTCGTGGTTCAGTCTCTTATGTATGCTGAAATATTCTTGTTTGTCTCCTAACTAGCGCTTTGCATCTCCTCCTCTTTCTCTTTCTCCTGTCTGCATTACCTTATTGGTATTCTTTTCCTTTTTTATTTTGCTCTTTAAGTTTGGAATTTATTGCTCCAAGTTACTTGTCTATGAATCTGAATCTGTTTCTCTTTCTCAAAGTGCTTGAAGGGTCATGAGCTTTTATAGCTTTTCCTTATTAATTGAGATGTTGCCCTCAGATTTAAATAGGTAAGTAATGGGCTGAGTATAGAACCTTGCTTTCAGGTTCTTCAGAAATCACTGTGATGTAACAGATTTATGGATCATTGTGCTGAAAGTACTGAAGATTGCAGTAATGTAGGGAAAGTTAATAGGCCTTTGTTTGAATAGTGCTTCATCTTTTTAATCCTTTTTCTTAACATACACCCACACCCACATTAGCGTTGCTTGCTAACATATGGATGCTATTTCTTGACAGGAACCTTTCTCTTAAATTATCCAAGGAAGTGGATCGAGGGGAAGCACGATGTCCTCCTATGAACCAGCTGGCCAACAGCCCATCTATAGAATGGCCTTTCGCCGCCATGGAGGAAGGGGGCGGTCTAGAATCTCTGCCCTTCCGGCTGATGATGCAAGACTGCACAGCAGTAAAAACATTGCTGTTGAAAATGAAGAGAGTTCTCCAAGAGGTATGCTTTTAAAGGATCAAAACAGTACCATTTAAAAAATAATAATAATGGTGATGCGATCGACCACTAAATAATGATCACTTTATTATATTTTCAAAATCATTGTTTGAACTCCATGATTATTCTTAAGGATGTTCTATTAGACATTCTTAATGATCAGAACTTGGTAACAGTGGCTCTATTTTGCAATATCAATTATGGGTAGGAGAAGAAATAAACTATTTTTGTTTACAAGAGCAGGCAAAACCATAGTGAAAAACTAAAAAAAAGAAATAGAATGGAAGGGAAGGGAATGGAATGGGAATGGAAATAGGAATAGAATAATACTTTATTTAGATTAAATACAGAAGGAATTTGTCACCCATGTGAAAAAAGGAATGAAGTCAGAAAGCATTAGGATGCCAGTCAAGTTTGAAACAATAAATAAAAGCTTATTGGGATCTTATTGATTTGACATATAATGGTCTCTGGTCATGTGAAATATTTGTGGTATTTTTTACAGATGGCCACATAGCAGTGGTGAAATTTATTTATTTTTTACTACCGGTTGTGTGGGTGTGACTCGGTGGGCGTGGCAGGGGAAGGATACTGCTAAATCCCCATTCCCATCCCACTCTGGGGCCAGCCAGAGGTGGTATTTGCTGGTTCTCTGAATTACTCAAAATTTCTGCTACCGGTTCTCCAGAACCTGTCAGAACCTGCTGAATTTCACCCCTGCCACATAGTCAAGTAGCCATTAGATCTCTCAGCCATGAAGGTAGATCAATATTCATCCATTTCAGTAATGTTTTAAGCATTCTGTTGGAAGAAGTGAAGTAGATCTGGACACTCTGAAGAGCTATCAGAAATTTATGTAGCAACTGCTTCGCTGAAAGTATTGCGTGTGAAATGGCGACCTTGCTGTTATGTTAAATTGCGTTTCACTGGTACAGGCATTCTCACTTCAGGTGAGAATTTGAGGAGATTAGGAACATCTGCTTTTGTTTTTGTCTCTCACTTGGTTTGCCCCACACCTAAACCACAATTATTTTCATTATTGCTTATTTAAACAAACCAGATGTAGAACTTCAGTTTGACCTTCGTTTAAACAGATAAACTGCAAGGAGCAGAAAAGAATGTATTTATTTTTCTCGTACTCCTATGAGCAGAACAGGTGGCAGGGAGAATAACACAATGATCAGACTCATCTATGTAGTTTGAAGATGGAATGAAGTATTGAATCCAGACATGTCAGTGTAAAATTGTTTTCTGTTGTGCTAACACTGTGACTTACAAATGAAAGCCATCAACCAATGCTTGATGGTGGATGCATATACAGTATATATTGAATGGTATTGTTCAATGGACTTTTGCTATTTTACAATGTTGGGAAGAAACTCATAAATGAATTCCCATTGTGATACGACTTTACATATATTTTTGGAAGGTTTGGGATTAGAAAATACTTCGGATTTTTTAATTAAAAAACCCCCAAAGCCCGAAAGCAATGTATGGAAAATGTACATTACTGTTATATCAGAATAAATATGAAGAACAGCAGGAATGTTCCAAACATATAAAATAACATCAAAATGCTAATTCTGTCAGCATGTCCATAATTAGGCATATATTTATGGAAAGGAGGGCTAGAAACTTTGTAAAACGTTTGTGTAAAAATACAAATAGCTGATTCTGGAATTTATAAAATCAATAACTAGCAGTCATGATGATCAGTTTTAGCATTATACCTGCAGGAGGTTTAAATAAGGGTTTTATACTATAGATCCATGATGGTGGACCTATGACGTGCCACAGGTGGCATGGGGAGCCATATTGGTGGGCATGCGAGCTCAGCTCCAGCGCACTGACCACCTGATTTTCAGGTCTTCTGGGCCCACCAGAAGTCGGCAAATGGGCTTTTTTTTTGGGCCTCCGGGGGGGGGAGCAAAAATGGATCCACTGTGCCATTGCATGCCAAAAGCGTGGGGAATGTGGGTGTGGTGCATGCGCAGTGTCCAGGCGCATAGAATTATGGGTATGGGCACGTGCATGTGTGACCCCCATGTGCGCTCCTGGCACACAATGGCACACAATGGCAAAAAGGTTAGGCATCACTGCTATAGATCTTTCTCTCTGAGGCCAATAGTATCTCCAAATTTCTAACAACTTAAGAGGCATTTATAAAAGTATTCAGTTGTAAATCTCTCCAGGTATTTTTTTTCTAAACAAGGTTTTAATTAACCAGCACACCATTACACATTTATTGAATAAATCTCAATTTAAAGCAAACTTTTTCAAATAATGTGTGCTAAAAGTGTCATAATTCTGTACCAGTTTAAAATACATTAAATATGAATATTGTCCTTAATATTGTTCTTCAATATTGCAATTGTCATTTTATAAATGTGCCTTTATTTATTGTTATGGTTAATGGCTTCTGACAACAATGTAGTAATATATCTCCAGCCACCTGTTTATTTTGCTTCAGTATCTGTTTGCCATCCAGTTACAAATCATGTTGTTTGTTGATATGAAATTCAGTCCATTGCTGTTCCTTTTCAGACAGAACTGTTATGAATAATTACTGAAGGATCATCATACAGGAGGGAAGAACAATTCTTTTGATCCTGCTTTTTCTCTCATTTAATTATTAAAAATAAAGCTGAAGATAATTTATCCTTATTCAATGTTCTGTCAGACACACTCCTGGTGAAAACTGTTATTCAAGGATTCCCAAGTTGAGTCGGAAAGCTGAATATGATGAATATGAGGATTCTAAACATATACACAGTCACTTTAGTGGCTACAAAAGCATCATTATGAAAATACTCACTTCTCCATGTTAGTGTATCAGTGGTGGGATTCAACATTTTTTACTACTGGTTCTGTGAGTGTGGCATGGCTTGGCTTGGTGGGCATGGCAGGGGAAAGTTACTGCAAAATCCCCATTCCCTCCCCACTCTAGGGGAAGGTTACTGCAAAATCCCCATTCCCTCCCAATCAGCTGGGACTCGGGAGGCAGAGAATAAATAGGGGCAGGGCCAATCAGAAGTGATATTTACTGGTTCTCTGAACTATTCAGAACTGGCCATAACCTGCTGAATGCCACCTCTGTTGTGTATTTATTTGTAAATATTTCCCCTTAAAAGAAATCCAAAGAGCAAATTTTCTAGTTCATAAATTTTGGCATTTCTTGTATTGCTTTAGGCCAACTCTTCCAATGACTTGGCAATGGAGCTGAGGAACCCCATTTCTTTTTCGGGGTCATTTGCACTTCAAATAATCTGCATATAAAAGATTATTCTCTCTCACACAACAAGGAGTGAATGGAACATGCTCCATTCCTTTCATAGTGTGAATAATTTTGGACTAAATGAGGTGGTGCTTAAAGACAGCAGAGGTAAAATATCTGTCATAATGAAGAAGACAAAGTTAATGATAGCAAGGGTCCTAATGAGTTCCTCCACTCTGTTAATAAAAAGAGAGAGGAAATAAAAGAGGGATAAGATGGAGGGCACTGAGGAGTTCCTAACCCATGTTATATAGTAATTCCCAACAGCTTAATTGGTTTGAGAAAAAATAAAAATAAAGTGTCAAGTTGTCAAACATAATTTTCAAATGTGCAAAGCAACAATAAACATGCAAGTGCAAAATGTTAAATTCTTCCCTACTTTTGGATTTCACCCATATACATTAAATACACGTTAACTTGAATTTACTTCCTATGGAAGCCAACACTGGCTAAGAACTGGCAGATGTGACTGCAGATTTTTGTTTATATAGTAATAACAATTTTTTTGTTGTTCATAAAACATTAGATACTACTGTGGTTGAAAAAAAATAAGTGTGGATAATTAATGTGGCAATATTAGGGCATAGTCAAATAGAAGGCGACGCAGTGACTCATGGCTAAAATGCTGAGCTTGTCGATCAGAGAGGTCGGCAGTTCGGCAGTTTGAATTCCTAATGCTGCGTAATGGAATGAGCTCCAGTTACTTGTTCCAGCTTCTGCCAACCTAGCAGTTTGAAATCAGGTTTAAAAAATGCAAGTAGAAAAATAGGAACCACCTTTGGTGGGAAGGTAATAGCATTCCGTGTGCCTTCAGCATTTAGTCATGTCAGCCACATGACCACAGAGATGTCTTCGGACAATGCTGACTCTTTGGCTTTGAAACGGAGATGAGCATTGCCCCCTAGAGTCAGGAACCACTGGCACATATGTGTAAGGGGAATCTTTACCTTTATCTTAGAATAGAAGGCAAAGAATTGGAGAAGATCACAAAATATCAAGCTCTGAAAATCCAAATTGAAAATTATGACATAAATCAGCTGTGGTTATGTGTTATTTGGCACACTGGGTGCCATATCAGAAATTTTGGAATGGTAGTTAGAAAATCTGCAGGTTGACAAAAATTCTGTCAACTGAAAAAGGTCACACTCCTTTAATTTGTACATACAGTATGATATACTCATACATTATGACTTTCCAGGTTCTTGGGAAGAATGTGTTCGGTACAAAGGCCAATATCAGCTAAAGACTTGGCAGCTGTGACTTCACCTTGTTGTGAACATATAATAAATATCTGGATGACTCTGTGACCAATCACCATCATCATATTAGCAGCAACAATAACTGATGGAGATTTTCCTCAAACTTTCTATTTTATATTTATTAGATATATAATCTGTTAAACATACAAGTTTTATGTAGGGGCATAAAGATATTTAAGTCAAAGCTGAACAGGAACAGCAAGATGCACATTGATTGAAATTGTACATCATACTGCATAGTGGATAGTCCATTAACTAGTGGATTAAATAAATACAAGGACTGGATTTATAACCCCTTTAGGCCATAAACTAAAGTTTATAAAATACAACTGTGATTACACAACTTGCTAAGCAAAAATCACATAGACAAAATCATCTATCTTATGACTTAACTTGATATATGAACCAATCCATGCTTGCCTTTCCATAGCAAATTAATACAATTTGCTTCCAGTTCAGCAGAGTGTCTAAGCCCATTACTTGAGAAATAGACCATTTTGGCTTATTCCACAAGCCTGGTTATTGCAATAATTTAGTTTGAGAAGTTAAGATATTCTGTATAGGAAAACCAGGAACAACAGATTTGTTGAGAAGTTGGTTTAGGACTACAGAAAAATCGGAAAGATTTTTCCCATAGCACATTTCTTTTTAGAAATTTATTCCTGTGAAAATGAAGGGTGCCTCTGTTTAGCTTACATTATTAAAATTCAATAATTTTAATAGACTGTTATCCAAAAATAAAACTATTTGGGATTCTTACCCTACTGCGTAATAGTTTTCATGGTTTTTTTTGTTAAATAAGTCTCTCACCTTTATTTATCATTGGATAAAATAGTTACACTTTATTGACTTTTAGGATGTAATCCATAATGAATTAGAAAGACTTTTTAACATTGCAGATAATGAGAGGCTGACCTCAAGCTCAATTCTTAAAACATAGGCATGTCGTTTTCTTGGGGGCAGTTATGATAACGAGTCCTCCATTCTTCTGCTCTCAACATAATCCTTTATGCCACCAGACTTGAAATTTTGGGCTTAGACAACTTAGAGCTACGCTGCCTTTGGTCTGACCTAAGCGTAGTACCTAAAATTATCTACTACAATGTCCTACTTGTCAATGACTACTTCAGCTTCAACCGCAACAATACACGAGCACACAATAGATACAAACTCAAGGTAAACCGCTCCAAACTCGATTGCAAAAAATACGACTTCAGCAACAGAGTGGTCAATGCCTCGAATGCACTGCCTGACTCTGTGGTTTCTTCCCCAAACCCCCAAAACTTTAACTTTAAATTGTCTACTGTCGGCTTTGCCCCATTCCTAAGAAGCACACCAATGTGCCTACCGTCCCTGCCCTAATGTTCCCTTTTATTCGTATCCATTTCATGTATTCAATAGCATGTTTATACTTATATATGTTATCCAATACATGCTTGACTAAATAAATGAATGATGAGTGAATAGAATGGAATAGAAATAAATAAAAATTTAATGAAGGCAAACCCAGAGATGCTTCTTCTATTTTCTAGTATCATTTTAAAATGACAAAACAAAACATAAGCCTTAACTGGACATCAACACTAATCGTTGCACATCAACAGAGAACTGTATAGCAAAAATAAGCTCTTTTTAATTTCACACTAGGAAAGTGTCCAGTGTACTTTGAACAACCACTTCTCTCCTGGTTAATTGCCAAGTGAAAGTGTTTTTACCTAGCATTCACGTTTGAAAGAATATTCCAGCTCTCTCCCTCTCTTTCTCTTTCCCTCATTGCCTTCTTTTTCTATCCTAGCAACATTTTTTTTTTAAATTTCAAATCTGTAGAAAGATAACTTACCTGCAAACAAAGATACACTCAAGTCCTACTGCCAGTACTTCTGCAGTCTTACAAATGATACAGTAAGATGACTACCAGTTCTCTTATCTCTGTCGTGCAGGATGGAGATAGCTAAAATAAATATCTGGCTATGAATCACTTTCTTCCTGAGATTCTTTCTCCTGGGAGAATCAGTTTTGTTCTTTGCCTTTAGAGCAGCAGAATTATTATTTTTTATTTTGCAGGAGAACAAAAAAAAAAAAGCAGAGGCTTTCCCTTTTAAATATATAACTCACAGTAAATTCACAATAATGAATCTCTAACCATTGTCCTCCTAAATGGGATGATCCTGCTTTCTTTTAACCCGCTGGGATTCTTCTAGCATATTAATTTGCTTTTTTTAAATTTTTTGCAGTATTCATCATCTTGAGACATACATTTCTGTGCAAAAATATATTAAATCAATACTTGCAATTTAAGAGTTTAAATATATGAAGAGCTATATTTCCAAAGTAGGCGAGACCAAGTTTCAACATAAGGAAAGAAAGGCTAAGAAAAGAATGGCATGAAAAATAAAGTAAAATATAAGCAAAACCATCTTTTCTCAGATTTCCATACATGAAATCATACTTCTTCATTACAGGTAATCCTCAATTTATGACCACAATTGTGACTGGAATTTCTGTCATTAAATAAGGTGGGCCCAAACATTTCCAGTAAGCAAATAATCACAATCATTAAGTTAATCATGTGGTCATTTAGTGAATTCATTTTCCCTCATTAACTTAGCTTGTCAGAAACCAGATTGCAAAATTGTAAATGATGATCATGTAATCCAGGATGCTGCAACTTTGGCAAATAACACTTGTTGCCAAGCATCTAATTTTTTATCTTATGAACATGAAGACACTGCAAAAGTCATAAGTGTGAGGTCATAAGTCACTCTTTTTAACACCATGATAACTTCTAACCGTCATTAAATGAATGCTTTTAAATTGTGGACTACCTGTATTTTTATTTTTTATTATTTGGCCAGGGACTGTGATTTATTCAGTATACTACAGCTACAGCATGGCTTAGCATGTGTAAAGTAGGTTAGTATTGTACATTAAAATTAATTTTTTAGGAGCCTGGATGTATGGCTGGGGATGGGGGGGATTTTCAAGTTCTACTATGTATTCAGCTTTATACATTTATACCTATTTAATATTATCAGAGTAGCATTTATTTTCATCACTATTGATATTTTCCAATACCTATTTTAGAAAGAATGTAGAGAGGAATAAGGAATTCATTATATATATCATCATCAATTATTGAAAAAAATAAAATGGCTTATTTCTGATTATATTCTGTCTCACATTTGTGTGTGTGTGTGTGTGTGTGTGTGTGTGTGTGTGTGTGTGTATATATATATATATATATATATATATATATATATATATATATATATGTATGTATGTATGTATGTATGTATGTATGTATGTATGTATGCATGCACACACGTACACACACATACATATACATACATACACATTCATATACATACACACACATATACACATCTACCTTGGGGAAAGAAGAGGCAGCTGGGCTTTGCTTTTAAGTTGCAAGACAATTTCATCTGGTCAAGGCTAGGAGATGCCACACTTCTCCTCCATCAAATGCTGCAGGGTCCTTGGTGCTCTCTGAGCTAGGTTGTTTTCTCTCAGACATTTCATTATCAACCCAGGTAATACCATCAGTGCATATCATCAGTTAATTGCATCCCATCCCTCTGAGTCTGTAGCCAGCCATTCCGATAGCCAGAATATGCTTCTGAACTTGCATTGTACTGTATGTATTTTTCTCTAACTGACTGGAAGTTTACAGTGATGAAGAGAGCATCATTGGAAAACCTAAAAGATCAGGTTAACAGAAAATATGGTTGGTAAGACTTGGCAATGATTTGTTGGCATGTAAGTATAAAAGCAAGCAAGCAAGCTAGCTATATATATTCCCTTAGTTTCCACAGAATCATAGAATATAAATAACAGAGCTCGAAGAGACCTTGGAGGTCTCTGCCTAGGCAGGAAACCCTACACCACTTCAGTCAAATGGTTATCCAACATCTTCTTAAAAACTTCCAGTGTTGGAGCATTCACAACTTCTGGAGGCAAGCTGTTCCACTGAATAATTGTTCTAACTGTCAGGAAATTTATCTTCAGTTCTAAGTTGCTTCTCTCCTTGATTAGTTTCCACCCATTGCTTCTTGTTCTGCCCTCAGGTGCTTTGGAGAATAGCTTGGCTCCCTCTTCTTTGTGGCAGCCCCTGAAATACTGGAACACTGCTCTCATGTCTCCCCTAGTCCTTCTTTCTATTAAACTAGACATACCCAGTTAGCAATAGCAATAGCAGTTAGACTTATATACCACTTCATAGGGCTTTCAGCCCTCTCTAAGCAGTTTACAGAGTCAGCATATTGCCCCCAACAACAATCCGGGTCCTCATTTTACCCACCTCGGAAGGATGGAAGGCTAAGTCAACCCTGAGACGGTGAGATTTGAACAGCCAAACTGCAGAACTGCAGTCAGCTGAAGTAGCCTGCAGTGCTGCATTTAACTACTGCGCCACCTCGGCTCTTCCTGCAACCGTTCTTCATATGGTTTAGCCTCCAGTCCCCTAATCGTCTTTGTTGCTCTTATATACACTCTTTCTAGAATCTCTACATCTTTTTTACATCGTGGGGCCCAAAACTGAATGCAGTATTCCAAGTGTGGCCTTACTAAGGCATTAAAAGTGAGATTAACACTTCACGTGATCTTGATTCTATCCCTTTGTTTATGTAGCCTAGAACTGTGCTGTTTTTTTTGGCAGCTGCTGCACACTGCTGGCTCATATTTAAATGGTTGTCCACTAGGATTCCAAATTCCATCTCACAATTATTACTATTGAGCAAGGTTCCACCTATACTGTACCTGTGCAGTATCATGAGCCTATTAGGTTTACAGTTGAATACTAACTTGATTGATAGACTATGCATATAGAGCAGTAAACTGACAAAGTTCTAATTATGACAAAGAATGAGTCACCATGGTCGAATAGCTGGCAATATCAAATAAATAAATAAATAAATTCCCTATTTTAGCATATCCTTATTAAAGAGGTAAAGCTTCTGCAGATTTTACTCTGCTATTCATTGCCGATAATAAAGGGCAGCACTTATCTCCATTTCAAAGCCATTGAGCCAGTGCTGTCTGAAGACATTTCCATGGTCATGTGGTCAGCATGACATCACGGAGCTCTGTTACTTTCCCATCTAAGTGGTACCTATTTATCTACTTGCACTTGCATGCTTTCAAACTGCTAGGTTGGCAGGAGCGGGAGCAAGGATGGGAGCTCACTCTGTTGGTCTTGCACTTGGGCTCCCAGCTTTCCAGCCAACAAGCCTAGCATCTTAACTTCTAAGCCACCATGCCACCCGGCATATCCTTATGCTTTATTTAAATTAAAGGACGCCAGTACACTATATGCTTTTCTATCCTTAATGTTTAGTCCATTCTCCAGGCAACAGTTTGAGTACAAAAATGCCATGCTAAACAATTTCCTCTTTCATCTCTTTAGTACTTAAGAGTCCACCAGTGGTGGGATTCATTTTTTTTTTTTACTACCGGTTCTGTGGACGTGGCTTGGTGGGCATGGTGTGGCATGGTGGACATGGCAGGGAAAGGATACTGTAAAATCTCCATTTTCTCCCCACTCCAGGGGAAGGTTACTGCAAAAATCCCCATTTCCTCACGATCAGCTGGGACTTGCAAGGCAGTGAATAGATGAGGGCCAGTGAGAAGTTGTATTTACCAGTTCTCTGAACTACTCAAAATTTCCCCTACCGGTTCTCCAGAAGTGGTCAGAACCTGCTGAATACCACCTCTGGAGTCCATCCAGCAATGGTGTATCCCCAGGATGAAATACATGAGCTCAGGCAGAACCGTGCCCATCTATGTGTACAATCGTATATAATTATATATTTCCCTCATGTTACAAACACATTTGGTCCCATAGTAAGGTATGGAAGATATCTCCCATGTACATGTTCAGTCTAGCAACACACTCCTATAAATATGTAAATCTCTATTTGCCTCAAGTTTTGACAACATTCATCTTTTTCTTCCAATAAACAACTCTTTTGATGTCTCTTGCTTTAAAATGATGTTGCCGAGTAATACTGGGAATCAGATTTGTTTCCCAGATTACTTTCTACACATCCGACAGCTAGCACAGCCTCCTTTTTAGTTTGAGTTAAAAATACTTACATTTGCCAAATGCATATGGATTAGAAGATGTTATTTTGGAGACCGTAATCTTCTACATCTCATCTGATCTTTATTAACATCTAACATACAGTCACAGATTTATGTAGGCAGTAATAAATGTCAGCGGTTCTTAGGTAGAACTTGAAAATCTCTCTCTGTGTGGCGTTTGCTGTAACTGTATCAAAACGTTCTAAACAATTCTACTCCGAAATGATAAGGGAACCCATTATAATGCAAATTGGTCTGCAGTTTTTTGTGACAAATTGCTCTGGGTTCTTGTGAGAAAAGGATTTGCCCATTATCTCCTATTAAATTAGCCTTTCTAATTTAAGCTAAATATGATTACATTTCAGTTTGTGTTTCAAATAATTATTTCTGAAAGAAGACACGCTCCTTTCAAGTAGTACATGACTTCAGAAGTTGGCTCTTTTCTTTATAATGTGCATCCTTACACATTAGATAAAATATTTCTATCAGGAAGTAGGAGGTTGGACTATAAGAGCACTTACAACAACTCTGCTATTCTGCTAAATTTAAGAGTGAAAAATTCATACCGACAGGGAAACAACATCCTGAGCCTTCAGTAACACATACATGTGTCTTAAATATTATGAAAGCCAGTCAGAGGAAAGATAATATACCTTTATTTCTGTATATTAATTCATACTGATCATTAAAAGTCTGTGAAAAGGCTCTAGCGATAAGATACTAGAAAATAATATGCAGGTGCTTCTCACTTAATAACCACAATTTGTCTCTCAATTTTGGATCTAAGTCATTGTGATTGTTAGGTAGCAAGAAGAAATTGTTAGTCCTTATCAGGCATCAATTTTTCAACTATTTTTACAATGCTTATAAAGCAAGTCACTGCAGTCACTAAGCAAATACATAGTTGTTATGTGATTGTATAATCACAAATAGCCATTTTTTTTTGCCATTTCTGGCAAAAAACATTGGAAATGAGCAAAAACATGTTGCAAATTGCTGTCACCTGACTGCAGGCCACTGCAAACAGTCATATATGTGTGCGGGTTGCCATAGGCCAAAATGCGATCATGTGATTAGAAAGCACATCAGTCGTGACTTTGTGTGAGAAAAAGGCATTTTGTCTATATATAATCTCTGAGATCATGGACGGCTGCCCTAAAGGGCCATGCATTTCAAATAGTCTCATTCCTCATGCCCTGAACACCTTTTGTCATTCTCAGAACCAAATCATTTGTTCAAACACCAACCTTACTATCATATCAAGGATTTCATTTTCACCAAGGTTAATTTCTTCTTATTTGTTATCCCTTTAAGATATGCATGATTTCTGGCTAAAGGTAGTTTCATACATAACCAGGAAGTTCAAGAGACTTTTAACAGCTGATCACACTTCTGATGCTTTGTGGAAACGTCATGAGAATTCTTCTCACAGATGACTGTGCACGCTTTGCATTATGCGCTATTTTGTGCATCTCCGTGATAAAATAGATATGGGACATCCGGATTCATTCATTCACCATTCATTCATTCATTTACAAATTTATATGGCCATCCAATCCACAACTGGTGATTCTGGTCAGCTTACAAAATTAAAAATCCACAGTAGAAAAATCCACAAATTCCCCATCCCAGGGTGGCAACAAAAACACTTGAGCAGTTCCATATTTCCAGGCCTGCTGAAAGAACCACATTTTTATGTACGTTCCAGAAAAGCATCAAGGTGGAAATGATGTTCCACAGGTGTTCTCACTAGATATACTTGTCTCATAGATGGGACCTGCAACATTGGAGAGAAGGGTCAATGTTCCCTTGCCTTGGCAAAATGTGTCTTTTGCAAATTGAAATGTGGTTAGTAGCTTATTAAAAGCTAGTGTAATATTTGAAATCCAACAGAGTCACCCTTGAAGTCAATAGATTGTTCTGGGATAACCTGGACAGGAAGATTATATATACATACATACATACATACATACATACATACATACATACATACATACGCACGCGCACACACACACACACACACACACACACACACACACACACACACACACACACACACACACACCATGGCCAGCAGGTGGTGCAGTTCATGCTTGTATTAGAGTACAGTATTGTGTTTAATTACGACAATGTTTTTTTTTCTTTCCTAGCTGTAAAATATAATAGTCAGAATGTCAGCAATTGCATTTGCAAGGGGTAGTCATTATTATAGGCAGCATGCTTCAGCTTTTGCTACAGAAACACCAAGTGTATATTTAAAAAAAGTGTGAAAGGCTTTTGGGATGCATGAAAACTCCCTTATGTTTCTATAAATTAGTGTGATTTTAGTTATTGTGCAAATGCATTGCTATCATGACTGAATTGTCCTTCTTTAATCAGAAAATGCAAGCCAGAAACTCATTTCTATTATCTTCATACAACGATCTTTTAGATAGCAAGTCTTTTATGATGGAACAAAGCTTACTGGGACAATACAGATAAAATAATAGGTTGATAAGAGTTCATAATCACCATGACAACCATGGACATGACCACCTGATGCGCATTATCTTTTTTTGGGGGGTGGTCTCAGAGCAGAGACAACATGATTAGAAAGTAGAGGTCATCAAGTTCTGGTTCTTAGCATGAACCAATCGCTCTGATTTCTGCAGAGAAGGAAAAGACTTTTAAGTTTGGGTGCATAAGGTGCCTACAGGATTCAGAGAGTGTTGGGGAAATTTCTGAAGACCTGGTGGTCAATTGGATCGAGACTGTACTTGCCCATTGGGATAAGGAGGAAATGAGATTACTTGACTGGATTGCCCTGATACAACCTCTTTCCTCTCTCAGATCTGTTGCAATTCCTTGGGTCTATGATGGAGAACCTACGCCATGTGTGCCAGAGGTGGCATGCAGCGACCTCTCTGTGGGCAAGTGACCCACTGCCCCAATTCAGCTCTGCAGCAATGTGTATGCACCTCCTGCTGGCCAGCTGGTCTTCGGGTCTCTGCTGCTCATGGGCAGGGGATGGGGCACATGTGTGGGAGCCGCACACGCATGTGTGGGGGCAGAGTGTATGTGCAGGGCAATGGTGCATGCGTGGGGGGGGCACGGGGGCATTGCATTTTTGGGGTTCGGGTGCACACACACGCTTTGGGCACTTGGCCCGGAAAAGGTTAGCCATCAGTGCCTTGGTTTATCAAAGAGCTGAGGGAAATGAAGAAACACGGAGAGCATCTTAGAGATAATATCAAAATTTTGTAGAATGGGGAAATCTAAATGTTCATTTTTGGCACTCCAAAGCTGAAACCTGGTTCATGCACATAGACAGTCCTGGTAAAGCTTTGTAAGAATCAGAATTTGAAGAATAAATTCATTGACTATATAGCAATAGCAATAGCAATAGCAATAGCAGTTAGACTTATATACCGCTTCATAGGGCTTTCAGCCCTCTCTAAGCGGTTTACAGAGTCAGCATATTGCCCCCAACAACAATCCGGGTTCTCATTTTACCCACCTCGGAAGGATGGAAGGCTGAGTCAACCCTGAGCCGGTGAGATTTGAACAGCCGAACTGCAGAACTGCAATCAGCTGAAGTAGCCTGCAGTGCTGCATTTAACCACTGCGCCACCTCGGCTATATGGAAGAGAGAGTATCTGTGAACCTTCACATTTGATGAACTAATTTCCAGCAATCCCTGCTAACATTGTCCAATTCTTAGGAAGACCAGAAATCTGTGATGTTTAGTGGACCACAGATGCCTCTACTGTTTCCTTTGTTCAAATATTATTTTAAAAATTCTAAGTTCTTTATTCCCTGTGCTAAAGTGGATTGTTAAATAATGAAATACTCTATTGATTTTCTCACATTTAAGGGGGAAGTTAAATGCAGCTATTGCTAAATTTATGGTAGCCTCATGTAGTTTTACTTGTGCCCTCGAAGTTCCGTTGCCAATCCAGATATCATTTTTGACAACATCCCCATTAATGTCTCCTTTTAAACAATATATGGATATGTTTGTCCTTGATCTAATTTCATCACTTATCTTAACCTTCTTCATTATTTTAACAATATTTGGACAATTTAAAATATTGATGTAGCTTCTCAAGGGCACATTATAACTGCATCATTTTTCTCTTTCTGTTCTTGGTACCTAATATTTGTTTCTCTGCAATGAGGGGAGTCTTTTAAACTTTTGTGCCCATTATTTACTCTTTTGCTGTTAGATCTAACAGATATTAAATTGTGTTTACCGTATCAGTAACAGTGGTATTGTATTAGAAATCAGCATCTTCTTAATAGGCCTTTTTTATTTATTGAATGCATATAAAGATGTTTTGATGAACTTCTAGATAACTAAGTTGGGATGAGCATGTAAATATGTATTTAAAGAGGCTTGTAAAATTACATGATAGACACGGTGTCTCCACCTCCTTCACCTTCCCCTCCCCCTCCCCCTCCCCCCTCCCCTCCCCTTCCCCCTTCCCCCTTCCTCTCCCTCTCCCTCTCCCTCTCCCTCTCCCTCTCCCTCTCCTTCTCCTTCTCCTTCTCCTTCTCCTTCTCCTTCTCCTTCTCCTTCTCCTTCTCCTTCTCCTTCTCCTTCTTCTTCTTCTTCTTCTTCTTCTTCTTCTTCTTCTTCTTCTTCCTTTGCACAAACTCTTCCCTGGGTTTATAATTCCAAGGTCTTTGTGGTGCATTTTTAGGCTAGTAGTTAATGTTAGCTTTTACAACAACAAACCAAAAAGTCTTACTGCAATTAAAAAAAGATCTGAAGGTAGATTAAAAAGAACGGAAACAATAAAAAGCATATATTTTTTAGCCAAAAGCTTTCAGAAGATTGAATGAACTTCCATTTCCCCAAACAGCATGGTCTTTCAGCCTGGGGACACTGGAAGTGGCTGTTTAAACACACCCAGAGAGCATAAACTTTTCTCATTTGTTTTGATTTGGTTGCTGCTGTATGGGCTAGACTTAGAAGGTAGCCTGTTCAATTGTTTGTAGTGAGCCCTATTGCAGTTTTTACTTTTTGAAATGGAAATTGCTGTTGATTTAACATGTTTTATGAGCCTGGCCAACTGTGGCTAATTCAACATGCCATGGTTAATCAAAACCTGGCCTCCTGCCATCTGGGAATTCAATAGTATGACTAACCAAAAGTGTCTATATGTAGATGTTTGCTTAAGGTTCCTTCCTAAACCTCTAATGCTGATGGCTATAGAGGTTAAAATGGTACAGCATTGACTTTCGACAATGTCTAATGCGGTGATGGGATTCATTTTTTTTTTTACTACTGGGTGTGACCTGGTGAGTGTGGCTTGGATTGGTGGGCATGGCAGGGGAAGGATACTGCAAAATCCCCATTTCCGCCCCACTCCTGAGGGAAGGCTACTGTAAAATTCCCATTCCCTCCCCACCCCACCAACCTGCTTTCCAGCTCTGTTCTCCTGTGCCCAGCAACAGAAGAAGACCCAGCTGATCAGCTGGGACTCTGTTCAGCTGGGACTCGGGAGACAGCGGATAGATGGGGTCGGGGCCAGTCAGAGATAGTACCGTTACCGTTCTCTGAACTACTCAAAATTTCTGCTACCTGTTCTCCAGAACCAGTCAGAACCGGCTGAATACGACTTCTGCTCTGATGGCAGAGAACAGAGGCAAGATGATATTTTATTCCTGGCCAACTCTGTTTATGGATATTGTGTCTGAGGTCCTTCAGGATCGTAGTTCACTTACTTTAATTGATGTTGTCCAGTTAAATGGAATGACATGCTAGTGTTTTGCATTTATTTATTTATTTACAGTCTTTGTATAACTTTTATGTTTTTGTGCTTCTAGACAACAGCATCTGAAATGTTTATGGCTTTGGAGTCAGAAGTATTTAATCCTCCAGAAACCTCAGTAAATTGAAAATAATAATAATAATATACCTTACTTGGCTACACTCCAGGCTAAGATGCCAGGCAGTTTATCTCTCAGCGTTGTCTTACCATGTCCTCTGAACCAACGAGGGCATGCATTAAACCACAAATCAATTTAATTAGTTGGATGTAAATTTTATATGAACTCAACATTATCTTTTGTTAGCCCAGGTTTATCCTTAAACATGTTGTAGGGATATAAGCTCTATGTGCTTAATCCTTTTCCCTTTCTGCTTTCTGTAACATTATATTCTGGAGTGGTTGTGAGCAGACACAAAATGTGTACCAACACATTAAGATGTCATTCTTCATCCTCCTTGGTCGAATATGCTTTTTCAGAGGTTTAGTCTGAGTTATAATAGCAAGCAATTTCCTCTCATATCTTTCTATAACATTTATACATATGCACGAAAAGGAAGGAATTGGAGCAACTGTTTATTTATTGCTGCTTATCGATGGTGTTTGACTAATAAAGCATTAGTCAAGGTGTTCGTCAGTTTGAAAAAGGAGACACTTCTACTTGTGAGTGCTTCATCCAATTTATAAATTAAAATAAATCTAAAGAGCACTCTAAATGAAGCTATTGAAAACAATTTGCTTTTGTAGGATTAGAAGCATATAATTTAAGGAAAGACCAGAGGATTCTTTTAAGAGACTGGTAATAACTGCAGATTGATTAACAAATTAAAGGTCTACACCTTTGTCTCTCAACTCAGAAAGAAGTGCCTTTAAATTAAAACCCGCTAATTCTTAGATAAATGTGTGCAGAATTTCAGGCTCAAACCTTGTGTTCTAATATGAGCAAATAATAAACACAGTGAGCTTAGATATTTAATTATCTGTATTTTTGTAAGTAACATGGCAGGACAAGGTGCCAGGCACAGAAGTCCTCTCCAGAGCAGTCCTGCCATCAGTTCATACCCTGCTGGTGAAAGCCCAGACACACTGGGCAAGCCATGTTGCAATGGTGCCAGACCATCACATCCCCAAGCAGCTCCTCTATGGTAATCTGTCTCAAGGAAAACAATCGCACAGGGGACAAAGGAAGCGATACAAGGACACGTTGAAAGCCTCCTTCAAGTCCCTGGATATTGACACCTCCTCCTGGGAAATTCTGGCATGAGATCGATCGACATGACGCACACTGGTCCACCAAGGCTGCCAGACATCTGAGGACAGAAGAACAACCATAGCACAAGAGAAGCCAGCACTCTTCAAAGCCAGAGCTTGAAATGCTGCAAAAATGGTGCCCACACATGTCTGTCTGACGTGTGGCAGAACATTTCATGCCCGTATAGGCCTTACCAGCCACCTGCGGACACATCAATGGCACCCCACAACCCATTAGATGTCAAGTTCCTCTAAAGCAGTATTTCTCAACCTTGGCAGCTTGAAGATGTGTGGACTTCAACACCCAGAATTCCTCAGCCAGTACTGCTGGCTGGGGAATTCTGGGAATTGAAGTCCACACATCTTCAAGCTGCCAAGGTTGAGAAATGCTGCTCTAAAGGAAGAGAGTAGGAGAGGAGAAGAGAGGAAAGGAGAGAGAAGGAAGAAAGAGGAAAGGAGAGGAAGGAGGGAAGGGATAGAAAGAGAATGAGAGAGGGTAAGAGGGGAAATAGGAAGAGGGGAGTAGGAGAGAGGTAAGAGAAGTAGGAAAAGGAAAGGAGAAGAGGAAGGAAGAAAGTAAAGAAGGGAGGGAGGGTGAAAAGAAAAGAAAAAAAAATAGGGTGGTGACAATACAAAATAGATGTATGGGATGGTAAGAAAAGCAACCCGGGATGTATATTTTAACTTTTTATATGGAAAAACAAACATGTAAAAGTGATAAAGATAAATAAGAATAACTATGTTAATGTATACCTGTAATATAAGAAAATGAAAAAAAAAACTTTTATTAAAAATAAGATGTCAAGTTCCTCTTTGAGCATGATGAAGGAACATCAAGTAATGCAACAATTTTATTCGGATTTATTAAATTCTAGCAGGAAGAAATTGGAAGGATGGATTATAGTAATAATTTAAATGATAAAAGCAATTACTTTAATCATTACACAGATATTTTGTGAGTTAAAATATTTCATTGTAGGTCTGTATTTCCAAATAGTTTGCTTGTTTAAACTTTACATACCACTACGTAGCAAAAAAAGCAAAACTGAAACAGGTTATCCAAAGTTCAAATTGAGTTTCATCAACAGAGCGTTCATTTCAAAAAATCAGCACCACCTTTGATAGATGGTGACATTTCATGCAACTGCTCTTTTAAGTGATTCAGGTTCACAGTACAGTAGACTTTCCCCCCAAGAATTTGGTGATATGGGACAACTTTGTGGGTCTTTTCACCTGAAATTGACTGTTGGAATAGAAATAACCTGGTGTGAAAGAGAGCATTGAAGCAAGGCATGGTGTTTGTGTGAAAACTGTCCTATTACTTATTCTCATAAAATAAATTGTCTGGGGAATGGGCAGCTTCCTGGAGAGAAACTTTCATCTTTATTCTGAGAAGGACTGCAGGTATGAAGAATGTCTCCTTTCTTGCCAAAGGTCATCATTATGCTAGTGTAGGACTCTACCTTATATTGGGGGAAAAATGCCTTTGTGTAATCTGATATTATAGAACAGGACCATGACCTCGAATTCATATGAATACGGTAGCTATTGTTTTGGGAGAAATTTTTATCAGAAGAGCTTTTGATGCTTCTTTTTTTACATTCATAATTCTAATACATTTGTCATTCCATTTATAGAATTGTAATATTCCATTCCATCCATTGTTTACCATCCCTCACCTATTTTGACACCACCTTTTTCTCCTTCCTTTTCTTCCTCCCTCCCTTTTATTCTAAAAAAGAATAATAATTATGTGAATGTATATATAGAGAACAAAAAAAAACTTTATTAAAAAAAGGAAGAGCTTTTGATGCTGAAGTTTTAATTGACAACAGTAGATGGAAGGAGACAGAAATTAATTCTAGTAGCCAAGTATATACTGGAGAAGACCATTCTAGTAACCAAGTAATTCACTGGAGAAGACTGAGGGCAAGAGAAGAAGGGGACGGCAGAGAATGAGGTGGCTGGATGGAATCACCAAAGCAGTCGGTGTGAGTTTAAATGAACTCCAGAGGTTGGTAGAGGACAGGAAGGCCTGGAGGAACGTTGTCCATGGGGTCACGATGGGTCGGACATGACTTCACAACCAACAACAACCAAGTATGTATAGGACAGTAACCATCAGGATTATTTTCTGACGGTGGGCACAGTTGAGCTTAAAATCTCTGTTGTTGACCAAGACAGTGAATCTCAACAATTGTTAAGTAAATAATATGGTTGTTAAATGAATCTGGCTCCCCCCCTTGGCTTTGCTTGTCAAAAAGTTACAGATGAACCATCATAAATATCAACCAGTTGGAAAAAAAGTGACTTAGGGCCCTTTTTCACACTTATGGCCATTACAGTATCCCCTTGGTCGTGTGATAAAAATGAGGATGCTTGGCAACTTATTCATATTTCTTTTTTTTCATCTTTTTTGGATTTTTTTTAATTTTTTTCCTTTATGTACATTCACAAATCTATATTTGTATAACTACTATTAACATTTATCTATTAACTATTAACAATTATCCATATCTTCTTACAAATATAGAAAACACAGTTGGAGTCACTTTCTTGCCACCCTGTACCTTCCATCTTCTTTTGCAGCAGCCCTACTCCTTCTATCTTCTCAACCTCCCTTCTCTACCTTCTTCTTTCCTCCTCTCCTTCTTTTCTTTTTCCCCAACTCCTCCTCTCTCCTCCTCCTCCTTACCGTCTCTCCTACTCTTACATCCCCTCCCTTAGTTCCTCTGCTTTGCCCTTTCTTCCTCATCTTCCCTCCTTTCCATTGTTACCCTTGCTTATTTTCTTTCTCTGATGGATTCTTGGGGTGGCATTCCAGTGATCCCAACTTTATATTTACATCAAAGATAATTTTCTCTTCAACATGTTACTTCCCAATAGTAGATCCACTTGTACCATTTTTTAAATAATCTACTTGTATTTTAGAAAAAATAGAAAAGTGTTAAAATACAACTAATTCATATTTCTGATGGTTGCAGGGTCATGTGATCAACTTTTGCAAGCTTCTCAGAAGCAAAGTTAGTGGGGAAGCCAAATTCACTTAACAACCATGCTAGTAACTTAACAACTGCAATGATTCACTTAACAATTGTGGCAAGAAGTGGGGAAAACTTACTTATAAATGTTTTACTTAGCAACGTTTATTTTGGGCTCAATTGTCAAAAGTTGAGGGCCTGTATACAGATGGCAGGCAATAAATGATTTTCAGAAGTCTTGAGATCAGTCTAGGCCAGCAGTTTTGTACAGTAGAGTTAACTAGTTAACTAAAAGAAGTCTCACATTTTTTTCCATAAATAATCATTAGAAGCAAATAATGTTAAGACAGATAGGAATGGATTATTAAAAGCTTTAAACAGTCACACAAGGTATATCTTAGTAGAAATAATTTACTTTTTTTTTAAGCAGGCTGTGCATTCCCTCCCTTTTAATTATTGTTCAATTTGTACTCAAAATATTAATTTGGCAGAGCTAATATCTCTAATAACAGTAACACAGGCTAAACAGTTTGTGTGCTAAATAGCTTAAATTACACAAAGGTGGAAGATGACACAATGCTGCAGATTGAAAGCTGAATGTAAAGTGCCTGGAATACTTGATCTTAATGTTCTTTGTTGTCACGGTTATTCTTACAGAGTCATTTATTCTCCCCCTTTTGTCAGATATGGGACACAAAAAGTTAATAGACTTTCTTAATGGTTTCCTCATTGATGCATTTTCTCTATTGAGAAAGAACCTAAATCAACCCTGAAGATAATATACAGTATATAAAATAGAAATACAAATCTTTAAAGAAAACATAAACTTATGTCATATCAGTTTTCTGTCCACTTTTTCAGGTAAGGCAATCCACGTTTCATAGCATAGCTAAGGATGCCATAAAAAAAGGTTAATCCTCCCATTAAGGCCCCACATCTTGCTATACCTTTTTAAAAGATATTCATCTGATGCAAGAACAGTGTTAGAATGGAATATCCATCAACCCCATTGGTGTTTTACTACAAAATATAATTTCTGAATTTGGTAACAGTATTTACTAATGCTCAGGTTCTGACAAAAAAAAAATCTTGGTTGTCTTATTTATTATCTTCCTGATATTACTGAAGTCAAACCTAGATTATTTAATTCTCTCCTCTCCCCCCACCCTCTTTCTCTCTTTCTTTCTACCTTACAGCCATAACCTCTCTAAACGATCTCTTATTAAAATACTAATTAGCTCCAGTGCTGTATTTCTGAGCCAAAATAAGCTTGGCTAGGTACTCCTACCTGATTTTTATTGTTACAACTTCTAATAAGGGATACAAGCAACTACCTCCCTTTGTCCCTCTTTGTTGCCAAGGTTGATATAAATATCTGCTATTACACCATTCAAAGGCAGATTAATCACTGTTTGTGGCATTATGTTCTCATATAATTTTTAGCAATAGCACTTGGACTTATATACTGCTTCATAGTGCCTGTACAGCCCTCTCTAAGTGGTTTACAGAGTCAGCCTATGGCCCCCCCCCCAACAATCTGGGCCCTCATTTTACCCACCTCGGAAGGATGGAAGGCTGAGTCAACCTTGAGCCTGGTGAGATTCGAACTGCCGAACTGTCAGCTGAAGTAGCCTGCAGTACTGTACTCTAACCATTATGCCACCTCAATTGTTCCTGAATTTCATCAGCTGTACAGAGCATGATTGTGAGAAAGGAGCATTGTATGTGAACAGTGTTGTTGTTGGGGGTAAGATGGGGAAAGAGAAATTGGCAATGGTAAAGAGGTCAGAGACAAAATTGTTTAAATAGGGTCTACAAATATAGGACCACAATAGTAAATATTTTTTTTCTGTGGGAATAAAAAGTTCAGCCTATTGCAGCAAAAACAATGGGTTTGATACATTTCAAAGACATATTTGACATGAGCTTCTCTTCCTGAAATAGAAGTGTATGTCTTAGGAGGAGGAGGAGGAGGAGGAGGAGGAGGAGGAGGAGGAGGAGGAGGAGGAGGAGGAGGAGGAGGAAGAAGAAGAAAAAG
The DNA here is from genome assembly GCF_051295495.1 of Thamnophis sirtalis. Classification (NCBI taxonomy): domain Eukaryota; kingdom Metazoa; phylum Chordata; class Lepidosauria; order Squamata; family Natricidae; genus Thamnophis; species Thamnophis sirtalis. The sequence continues at coordinate 13,868,696 of NW_028261390.1, forward strand.
AAGAAGACGACGACAAAGAAGAAGAAGAAGAAGAAGAAGAAGAAGAAGAAGAAGAAGAAGAAGAAGAAGAAGAAGAAGAAGAAGAAGAAGAAGAAGAAGAAGAAGAAGAAGAAGAAGGAGAAGGAGAAGAAGATGATGATAAGGGAAGGGAAGGAAGGAAAGAAGGAAAGAAAGAAAGAGATAAAGAAAGAAAGAAAAAGAAAGAACATTTCCCTACTGGTTTGGAGATACTGCTATTTCTTAATGCTGAGCCAACAAACTGTTCTGATTCAATTTGTCCTTTTATCAAGGACTCAGGCCAAACCAAACTGAAGAAAGTTTTGAGGCTCTTGAGGCCTGAACTTTGATTGAAGTTCAGCTGCCAGATGCATCAAAGACAGGGCAAGTATCCTTGCCAGCTTCACAGGTTATTTTAATTTTTTAAAGAGTGGCTTGCTAATACAAGAGAGTAGCTAATAATACAGTAAGAGGACAAAACCAATGTTCTCCTCATTCCCACCCATCACCCATGTTTGAAAAAGCAGTTGAGGTTGGAAGTGTCAGCCATCCATACAACTCTCTGTCCTCACCACAAGACAGTTACATTTTCTGCTGCCTGATTTAAAATAGGAAAAGGAAGGAGTGTTCTCGCATGTGCACAAAAGCTTACACATGAGATATTTTACAAGCGAGGTACCATTCTGACATTTTTTCAGGGAGAAGATTGCCTAAACGTTGGGATCATAATTCATGCCATCAACCATCATTTTTGAGAACTCTTTCTATCCATGTTAGGAGGAGATAAAGGCTAGTGTCATATTGGAGGATAAGCAAGAATCTCTCTCTCTCTTTAATTTCCTCTCCCATGTCCCCTATTTGTGCCTGTCATGGTGCGTTTGCCATGTCTGGGTCATTGTGGTATTTTCTATATTATTTAACATGCAACTTTCTTCTTCTGTATCTTTTGTTACATATCACAGTGAGAACAATTAACTGGGTGCGCTAACTCTGGGGTTTTTAAAGAAGAGACTGAACAATCATTTGTATGGACTGGTATAAGGTCAGAGGTCTGCAACCTTAAAACACTCAAAGAGCCATTTGGACCTGTTTCCCACAGAAAAGAAAACACCGGGAGCCACAAAACCTGAGTGGGCATGGCCAACACAACGTCACTCACTCCACCCAGTCACATGTCCACCCTAGACATGCCTACCTAGCCGGTAATTAGAGCAGACAATTGGTTGTTAAAAAAACACCAAGAACCACAAAATCCTTTTAACACCTCTCCCTCTCTCTCCCTCTCTCTCCCTCCCTCCCCCTCTCTTTCTCTCTCTTTCTCTCCCTCTCCCTCCCTCCCTCTCTCTGCAATGCATGTGTGACGCCCCCCCATGCACCACGTGCCAGCCCCAACATTTTATTTCTAATCTGACATGTTCTTTTGTCATTTCTGAAAACTGTTCAATGTCAGATACAGACATAAATCTATCAGTGCAATGAAAGGATTTTCTCTTTCTAACACCAAATATGAGACTGGATTTCCACCAATACATCCCAACTTTCTTAATTTTTTCACAAAATTGTATTAATGGTTTCAGGGACACAGACCTATGTATTGTTATTAATAACATCCCTTCTGTGTAAAGTCATTCAGTGGTGACTATTAAAAAGGAAGTGCTGTATTTCCTTTTTTTTCCCCGTTATAATACCTATTTTCTAATTTAATTTAATTACTTTTCTGTATTTAAAAACATAAAAAATAATAATAAATAATTTTCTGTATTTATAAACATACTTTATAGATTATACAGTGTGAATAATGTTTTTTTTTACATTACAGTTGCAGTCAACTCATAAAACTAGTACCCGTTCTTCCCCATCCCTGTCTTTCTTTTTCTGTTGGTTTAAAAAAAAACAACTGATGACAAATAATAGTTGAATAGCACATAGTAACAAAAAAAAGACTTTTAATGCAAGAGGATTCAATAAAAACAATGTATTTGGGGAAGAGAAGGCAATGATTGATTGAATGAATGAATGAATGAATGAATGAATGAATATCAAATGTGGACTGTAAAATCCCCATTAACACTATATTGCAGCAAAGATTTACAGGAAAGATTACCATCTAGCAGCTGTCATCTCAATTTCTTTTATCCCAATCAAGTAGTCCCATTTTAACCATTCATTTTCTTTCTGGAAATTTACTAATGCTAAAATATCTATTGAGATTATTATAAATATATGTTAACATTTAAATGTTAACTCAAATGTAGGGCAGTTTTTTAACCCAAATATTTTGTGCAGAATCTACATTATGTCAATTGAAACTTTATTTAACAGTTTTAATTAAGAGTTCAATTGTTACGTCTGCCATTGGTTAAAAGCATAACAATGTTCAAATAGAGATTTTTAAACTCAATTTTGAAGTGTTGTACAGAACTATTTTCTGCATTCCCTAAGGGACAATTTTCTTACAAGCATCCTGAACGTTAGACCCCAAACAAATCAGGGTTTGTGACAACTTCAGTTTTCTCTCAGTTAAATAATGAAATTCTGACAGGGAATGTGTGCTGTTTCCTTAAAAGAAATCAATTTACTTACAAAAAAAGTAGCAATGAGGCAGTACTCATTCAAAGTTTGTACAGTGTTTATTCTGTAAATAGAAAGAAGATAACTACTTGTTCATTGCCACATAATCACATCCTTTTGATGGTTTAATATTACCTGCATGATCTGTTGAGTAAATTTAGATGAATTTATATCAACCTTAAATCCTTATAAATTTGACAGATTTTTAACATACAGAAGTTGTCATGTGCACTTTAAATTGCACTTGGCCAATGTAAACATGTATTGGCTCCTTTTGTCTTCTGTCAATGTTCCATGAACGTAATGCGTATTTTAGTAGCACAAAATCTTGGATAATCAGTTTGTCACTACCTCACAATAAAGAGTAATTGTGAACACATGCACTATAATGCCTAGAACAGTATGTACAATATGTTGTTTTAAAGTACACCTTTCCTAAACTCCAACTATAGCAAGGATAATATTCAGCACTTGTGGAAGAATGTCCTCCTTGATGGAGATGGAAGATTTCTAAAATTGATAAATCGATCAATAAAATAAGAACTGTAATTAAACATGTTTAAGGTTAAGGACATTAAAGAAGTATATTAAATCATTAACTCTGTGCTGAAATTTATCTTCTGGTTTCTCTAAAACAGGAGTATCAAAGTGGCGGCCCATGGGCCGGATGTGTCATGTGCAGGCCACACCCACCCCAGCTCCATGAAGGGAAAAAGTATTGCAAAATGTCATGTGATGGCAATGTGACGCTGAGAGTTTGACACCCATGCTCTAAAACAGTGGTGGCTAATCTTTCCGGACTGAGTTCCCAAAGTATACACATGCCCACACATGCCTAACCCCCCCCAATGCATGTGCGTGACCCCCACACGTGACCTACTACGCCACATGCACGCATAACCCCCCGCACACCCTGCCCCCACATGCACATGCATCTCACGCATGCGACCCATCCCCTGCACATGTGCAGCAGAGACTAGCTGGTTGGTGGGTGGCACATGTGCACGCACGGTAGAGCTGAGCTAGGGCGACAGCTTGCATGCCCGCAGAGAGGGCTCTGCGTGCCACCTGTGGCATGTGTGCCATAAGTTCGCCATCACAGCTATAGCCTATATACCTGGTAGAATTTTCAAAGTGATTTGTTTGAAAGTGGTACATTAAGGCTGAAAGCTTGAAGTCATTTTTGCTTTGGATGACTTTTTTTTTTTTTTTACAATTAGTACTATTTAAAGCACTGACTTTAAAGCACTATTTAGAGCAATAGATGTACAATGTTATCCCTCCCCAGAGAGCTTCCAATCTACATTTCAGCTTAATTGTTGCAATTTTCTCTTCAGAAGGGTTTTTTTTTGGGGGGGGGGGGTATAGGATCTAGAATGAAAGGTGAAGGTTTCCTTACTGTAACTGAAATGTCTTTAAATGGTTGGCCTCTTTGCTTTGCACAGAGATGAAAGCAGTTGCAAGGTCAGCTGTCAACTAATGATGTCATAGGGGAAACATTAGCTCACTATAGAGTTTGATGCGTTGACAAATAAATAAAGAGATCCTTAGCCAGCATTTGTACTTCTAGTACGGGTGAAAACAATTTTTTTTTCTGGTTCAGTGTTTAATGTCATTTTTTAAAAAATGGATAAAAACAAAATTATTGTCATGGGCTGATGGATATATTGCTTATAATCTGTCCACTGTAAATAATGCAGTGTATAATTTTTTTAAAGCAAAGGTTTCAAAATGTTTCAGCATTACATCCACGTTGTGATTGTTTAGAAATTGTTATGCCTCCCCTGCCCCCAAATTTTCATCCACCATTTTGTTCTATATAAGGTAAAGGTAAAGGTTCCCCTCTCACATATGTGCTAGTTGTTCCCGACTCTAGGGGGCGGTGCTCATCTCTGTTTCAAAGCCAAAGAGCCAGCGCTGTCCGAAGACATCTCCGTGGTCATGGGGCTATTTTTCTACTTGCATTTTTTACATGCTTTCGAACTGCTAGGTTGGCAGAAGCTGGGGGAAGTAACGGGAGCTCATCTATGTGTGCCATAGATTCGCCATCCCGGAGTTAGGACAAAAACTGTTCCCAACACAGCAAAGATCAAACTTTACCCACTTATTGCTGTCAGTCTTCATTAAAGGCAAAAGGCTGTATTTAAAGCAAAAATGTTCCTGCAATGATTTTTCATGTGCCCTAATTATTTATTAATGGAAAATTAACTGAAGCTCTACTCTATCTGATTTCAAGATGGCATAAGAAGCCTAACCAATGCTTTTCTTTATATTTGAACCTAAGAAAAACTTACAATACAGTTATTAGTTATGTTTGCATTGTGCTAAAATTGATATGGGAATATGAACCATATAAGCAAGTAATTAGATCAGTACCAACTAGAGCATATTGGGCCAAAATTTCATGGTGATAAAGTTTCTATTTATTTCAATGTATTTCTATGTATTTGTTCCAGAACTGGATTGTGTTTTTCCACAGTGTTTATTCCCACCACAGATTGGCATCTGTAAGTTATTACTGGTTGTTTAAGCATATGTGCCAGCCTGGAACATCAGAAAATGCTAATTGCATTCTCCACGGCTACTGGGCTAAATAAAAGAAATTGGAACAGCCAACTTTTCTGAGTAATGTTCCACAACTTCACTTCGATTCTGTGATAGAACTTCTCCATTTACACTTAATCCTCAGGGCATTTGACCTTTTACTACCATGCTTTACACAATTTAAAAGTGTAGATTGTAAGTGGGTGTCCCAGCTACAAGAAAAAGTCATAACTCATAAAGCTGTAGGCATGCAAGGTCTCTGCAAACATTGTCAAACTCATGAAAAGCAGAGGTATAGGTTTCACAAGTGTTCCTATTCCTTGCCCACCTATGCATTCTATATAACATGTATTACATGTTTAACATGATATTAGATCAATGTCTGTAATTATATTAATAGCTGAAATATTTCCAAAATGTGAACAAGTGGTTCTTATTATTTATTGGAAGAAGTAGGTTTATTCCAAACAAAATGTCAAGGACAAGGGAAATCAGGAAATTCAGTCAGTTCAAATCAGAGGTGAGATTCATTTTTTTTTTTTTTTTTTTTTTTACTACTGGTTATGTGGGCGCAGCTTTGTGGGGATGGTGAGGCTTGGTGGGCATAGCAGAGGAAGATTACTACAAAATCTCCATTCCCTCCCCACTCCAGGGGAAGGTTACTGCAAAATCTCCATTCCCCCACCCCCACTCCAGGGGAAAGATACTGCAAAATCTCCATTCCCTCCCCACTCCAGGGGAAGGATACTGTAAAATCCCCATTCCCACCCCACTCCAGGGGAAAGATACTGCAAAATCTCCATTCCCTCCCCACTCCATGGGAAGGTTACTGCAAAATCTCCATTCCCTCCCCACTCCAGGGGAAGGTTACTGCAAAATCTCCATTCCCTCCCCACTCCAGGGGAAGGTTACTGCAAAATCTCCATTCCCTCCCCACTCCAGGGGAAGGTTACTGCAAAATCTCCATTCCCTCCCCACTCCAGGGGAAGGTTACTGCAAAATCTCCATTCCCTCCCCACTCCAGGGGAAGGTTACTGCAAAATCTTCATTCCCTCCCCACTCCAGGGGAAGGATACTGCAAAATCTCCATTCCCACCCCACTCCAGGGGAAGGATACTGCAAAATCTCCATTCCCTCCCCACTCCAGGGGAAGGTTACTGCAAAATCTCCATTCCCTCCCTACTCCAGGGGAAGGATACTGTAAAATCCCCATTCCCACCCCACTCCAGGGGAAAGATACTGCAAAATCTCCATTCCCTCCCCACTCCAGGGGAAGGTTACTGCAAAATCTCCATTCCCTCCCCACTCCAGGGGAAGGTTACTGCAAAATCTCCATTCCCTCCCCACTCCAGGGGAAGGTTACTGCAAAATCTCCATTCCCTCCCCACTCCAGGGGAAGGTTACTGCAAAATCTCCATTCCCTCCCCACTCCAGGGGAAGGTTACTGCAAAATCTTCATTCCCTCCCCACTCCAGGGGAAAGATACTGCAAAATCTCCATTCCCACCCCACTCCAGGGGAAGGATACTGCAAAATCTCCATTTCCTCCCAATCAGCTGGGAGATGGGGGCAGATGGGGGCAGGGCCAGTCACAGATGGTATTTACTGGTTCTCCAAATTACTCAAAATGTCTGCTACCAGTTCTCCAGAACTGGTCGGAACCTGCTGAATACCACCTCAGGTTCAAATGAGTAGAAAGATGTATTGCAAGTTTAAGATCTCTATAAGAATCTGAATTACTAATCCTCAAAGCAAATTAGTGGTATAGAAGAGTCAATGGAATTCAAGGTGGATTAGACATTGATCTCTTGTGGGCATGAAGGGACTGATGATGCCTTTGACTTCTCCGTTGGGCTGAGCCTGGTCATCTACAAAAAAAATCTAGAATTCTTTTTTTTTTAAATGTAACAATTTTACAGAGGGCAGGAAAAAAAGATAATAGGGAAAAAATAACATAAATCAATCCTAAATTGAGCTTCTCACTTTTTGGATTCATCTGTTTCAAAATTAAGAAACTGACATTAGCAAGTGTTTAAATGATTTTCAAAACTCTATTCATTCTGTATAACATTCAGCTTTTTTTCAAGCAAAAATACACAACATTTCTTCTTCATGTTGGGTATGTTGCTTGGTGCAGCATATAAACATTTCCTAAAACAAGCATTTTTAAACTACTTTCTCTGAAAAAAGAAGTATGCCGTTTTCCCTGATGTATTTTTAAAGTAGAAAGCTGCATTACAAAATTCAAAGAAGTGCAAAATCGGATAGTGATTGTATTCTTGTTGATATCGGATAGTGATTGTATTCTTGTTGATATATGAATTTGGGAACTGTGAGCTGGGCTTTTTCATATTAAAATGCAAGCCAAACCAATTTTACCACCCTCTCCCTTCATTAGGGACCAAGACATCTCATCCTTCCAACAATATAACACTGTTTCACTGGGCAGCCATTCTCTTATTGCTTTACTGATTTTAGTCTGCAATTCTTGCTGTACTGAGGTTGCTTAATTCCCATTCATTTCCTGACTTCTTATCACAAAGCATCCCAACTAGGGTAGTTAGCCCTAAGAGGATTGTACCTACACTTGGAGCATCTGGCTTAAACTTGAAAAAAAAAAGGCAGCCTTGGAAATATCTGCTTGCATCTTTAATAACGTAGCAAAGCCAATCTGTTTTGTGAATTGGAAGAGTACTTGCAATACAAGCAAAACGAGCTTGATAATGACCGAGCTGGATAACATTAACACTTAATGACAGGATTTTATGGCTCTTCCTATGCTTTTAACTACATTTATTTATCTTGGTTGAGCTCTCCCTTATGGTGGGCCTAGTTTTGTTTATGCCATGTTGTGAAGCAAAAAAACAACAACAAACAAACAGGAAGGGAAGGACTCAATCAAGTGTCTGGCATAATTTGTAGACACTTCAATAAATACCCAAACTTATTATTTTAGTATCTTTAAGAATAGACATAGTAAATAATCCCCCCCTGGTGATTCCCAATTTGGTATCCACTTCAAATACATGGGGACGCAGTGGCTCAGTGGCTAAGAGACTGAGCTTGTCAATCAGAAAGGTTGGAGTTTGGCAGTTCAAATCCCTATCACTGCATAGCAAAGTGAGCTCCCGTTACTTGTCCCAGCTTCTGCCAACCTAGAAGTTCCAAAGCATGTAAAAATACAAGTAGAAAAATAGGAACCACCTTTGGTGGGAAGGTAACAGTGTTCCGTGCACCGTTGGCGTTTAGTCATGCCGGCCACATGACCATGGAGATGCCTTTGGATAGTGCTGGCTTTTTGGCTTTGAAACGGAGATGAGTACCACCCCCTAGAGTCACCTAGAGTCAGGAACGACTAGCACATTTGTGCAAGGGGAACATTTACCTTTTAAATTTACCTTTCCACTCTTAATGCTGCAAATTGTATTGAGGAAAAACTGTTCAGGTTTACTATACGTTTCATGGAAGGCTGTATTCCCTGGATTGTAATTTATTGGAAGATACTGGTTGAATACAACTCCAATATTGCATGGGTAGTATCAGAACCCTAAATGTGTGAGACTTCTTCTTTCTGTCCCCTGCATTGCATTTTCCAATGTTTCCATTTGGAAAATCTGACCATGAGTGGGAATAGTTTTCTTGATTCCCCAGTTCAGTCCTACCTTAGAATGTCACATCAATTAGAATAGCAAAGTTAATGACCCTGTTGGCCTAACTCTGATACATATTACTCTATTAAACCGTGTTTGAAAGGTCTATTTCATTATTTTGTTTATTAGTACTGAATTGGATTACAATTATTTACTTGGTTTTGTTTGTTTGTTTTCTGCAGCAATATATTTTATTGAATCTCTCCTTCCCTCTCCTTCCTAGTCCATCCAGTTAGGAAAGATGGTTTCACTCTCAGAAAAATGGATGTATGTGTCATGCTAACCCAATCTGTCTAGTCAACAGGGGGGAAATCTGTCTGTCTGTCTGTCTGCCTGCTGCTGGTGGTGGTTTGGAGAAAAGCAACATCTATCTAGTCTCCACTAGTGTTTTTTAATCTGATCAATTAATTCATTGGCAGAGCAAGCAGGAGATAAACCTCTGGAAGTGTCTGCTTCCACTGAAAGGGTTGTCTGAATGTGCAGATCTGTTAAGTTCTAGTATCAAGTTAAGATATGAAGTTTACAATCCAGAGGTGGTATTCAGCAGTTTCTGGCCACTTCTGGAGTACCAGTAGTGGAAATTTTGAGTAGGAGAACTGGTAAATACCACCTCTGACTGGCCCCGCCCCCATCTATTCTCTGCCTCCTGAGTCCCAGCTGATCAAGAGGAAATGGGGATTTTGCAGTAATCTTCCCCTGGAGTGGGGAGGGAATGGAGATTTTACATGATCCTTCCCCTGCCACGTCCACCAAGCTACGCCCATGGAACCGGAAGAAAAATCCCACCAATCACCATTAAATTATAGATGAGGCAGAGGTGGTGGTTGCTTTTTTTTTGTTCTACATTAACCGAGTCAAGATGGCTTCTCTCCCAGAGAGAGCCTAGATTTTCAAATTGGATTTAATCTGTCAGAAATTTATTTTTTTTACTGTCATTCTTGTTTTTCTCTTTCTGACATCAAGCCTCAGGAAAGAGATACAAGCTTTCCCCAGAAGAGTAAAGTAATGCTGTTTAGAGCTCTTATCTTGTGTTGTTTTTTCTCTCTCTCTCTCCCTGCCAGCTCTCGTTTAATTTGATGAAAAAGAATTTGCTTTAAAAATTCGTTTTAAGAGATGGAAATTTCAGAGAAATGGCCCAAAGTACCACGGACAGTTCCTGCAATTGTTTAAGAAATGCCCAATATGAGTATACACATGTGATTGCGCAAGCATTTCTGTAGCAATTTATATCATTCCTGGATTTCCACAGAGATAAAAGAATCCTTCCCTCTTGAGATTTTTTAAAATAGCAGTGCTTCTTTCGTAGTTTTGGGGAGTCTAGTGTTTTAGAAATTACAAGTGAATTTCTTCCTTTATACAAATTGCTCACTGTGGTTCTCTGGCCACAAATTTGATAAATCATGTGCTATTGTTCTATTCTGAACTGGCCCTTCATATTGGAGCTTCAAAATTGAGGTGAAGTCTGCATTAAGTTATCATGGTGGTTGTCCCAAGAGAAAGATTTCATTTTCTTTATCTTCATAACCAGTTGTATTGGTGAAAATGCGACAGATTTTTACTCTTTGAAGAAAGGAAAAGTTGTGGCCTGAGGAAAACCACCTTCTTGGTCATACCAATCTGAATTTCAGAAGATGTCAGCCATTTTGAGCTGATTAGCAAGATTGATGCATTTCCTTGATAGGAAAAATTACTTTGGCCATAGATGTTGGGCATGATCTGAATCTTGTAGTCCCAAAAGTGCACTGGACTTTTTCAAGAGGCAACTGGACTTTCTGGTTTTTCTTTGCTGTCATTTCACTTCTCATCCAAGAAGCAGCCAAAGCTGAAGAAGCTTCTTGGATGAGAAGTGAAACAACTTCAAAGAAAAAAATAGAAATTCCAATGGCCTCTTGAAAAAGCAGCTTTGGGACAACAATGACCTGGATCACTGAGAATCTCCACAGAGTCCTTGTAGTCCTTACAATCAGATTGCATAACAAAATACTCTGTTTTTTAATGTATTTATTTTTAATATAAACTCCAGAGATGTTGTGGCCTGCCAGTGGCCAGCAGAGCTGGAAGCAGAGTCGGACAGTGAGGAGGTTGGGGAGGCTGAGGAAAGCTCAGGTGAGGGCTCTGCGTCAGAGGCAGAGAGGAAGCTACACAGCAGTGAGGCAGAGGAACAGCTGGAGCCTGTTCCCAGTATGTGCATGTGCAAAGCTGCCAAAAGACAAGAACAACTAAGAAAGCAGGGTCAACTTGGGAGTAAAGCCACACTTTGGAGGTTATTCTCCCCTCCCATAGGAAACAAAAGAGGAGTGAATGGGGAGTGGGCTTTTGCAGGAAACAATTTGTTCCTTCGGTCGTTTCAAGAGTGGAAATTTCTGTATGTGACTATAATAGACTCTGTGTGGCAAGTGTTGCCTTGCCCTGAGTTTGGAGTTATCTGACAGCTCGCCAATCGAGATAAGGTTCATGTTGATAAATATTCCTCTGAAAGTCTGTTTGCCAAACTTTGCTAACTGTGAATGAAGGGAATTCACAGTCGGGTAAATAAAAGAGGTTTTGCCGGGACCAAGACTCTGCTTCATGCTTTTTAAGGAAGCCTAGGTCAAAACAGGAGAATGGAACATTTAGATTTAGCCAGTTTAGATTTGTATTTTGCTTCCCATTTCCAAGTGGCAATGGTCTTCATGTAGCATTGGTCTGTTCCATGATGGTCCTTGTACATCCTTGACATCCTATTCCATCTAAATTGTTGGCACTTTACCAGCCTTAGATTAGTTTGGTGATTTTATTGCATCAGTATCATCTTTGATTTATTCTCCTTGTTTTTATTCCCTACTGGTCTTACTTGACACTTTAGTTATGTGGAATAACTGTATTAATTTGCTTTGTACATTAGTAACTGGTCAAGCAATAATTACAACTTATGGTTTCAATATAAACTGTTGTCCCTGGGCAGTTTGCTTTTCTGCTGGAGACCACTGTTCATCTGCTATCTCGCTGTTGAAATTACTCTCCTTTCCAGTTTTTCTATGTTTTTATTAGTAGTACTATTTATTTAATGAACACATCTACTTGTATGTCACGAATCAGTGGTCCACGGTGATAAGGAAATCTTTCCATAATTATCATGTTAATTTTAGCCATGTAGATGGTTACATTGGCTTCTGCGATGTCTCACAAGGGGTAACCATAGAGATTCACATCTTTGCAGGAATCCTTAGCCAGTGGTGTAAAAATATTTGTTTTACTTAAGTCAGATATCAGTGAGCAATGAAGCAGATCAACTTCATAGAACATTCTGTTAGCTGGAAGAGCTTTTGGCAATAACTCCATGCATATCTTTTCAGCATTTGCTGCCTTCTTCTCTGTAATTAGAATTTTCTTCTTTGCTGCTTTAGGCCAGCAAAGCTATTACTGCAACTCGACCACAACAGAGGTAGAAATGTTCACTCCATTTTAACGTGGTTTTTTTTTTTGACAAAATAAAGCAAATAGCCTGAAATTTATCTTTCATCTCTTCTCCTGACTATCGCTTTTTGAGATTCCTTCTCTTGATCGAGCTTCCAAGAATCCAATTATGATTACCATAAAAAAAAGGAATCCTTCTCCAGATATACCATATTTTCCGACTATAAGACGCACCAGTGTATAAGACACACCAAGGTTTCGAAAAGGTAAGTAAGGAAAAAACGTTTTTGTCCTCTCCGGCCCCCAGGAGCACTCTGCAGGCTTAAGCAAAGGGGAAGGCAAAAATGCCCCCAATTTTGCAAAAAACAGGTGCAAAATGGGCAATTTTTGCAAAAATGGAGGCATTTTTGCCTTCCTTCAGCTCTCCTGAAGCCTGTAGAGTGCCGCTAGGGACTGAGGGAAGGCAAAAACACCTCAGTTTTTGTGAAAAACGGCCCGTTTTCCACCTGTTTTTTGCAAAATTGGGGGCATTTTTGCCTTCCCCCAGCCTTGCTGAAGCCTGCAGAGTGCTGTTGGGAGCTTGGGGAAGGCAAAACCCCCTCCGTTTAAAAAAAAAAAAACACAGGCAAGAAATGGGCCATTTTTAGCAAAAATAGGATGTGGGGGCATGGCTTCAGGGGGCAAAAATGGCTGTATTCAGTGTAAAACACTCACCGTTTCCACACTCTTTTAGAGAGGGGGGGAAGGTGCATCTTATACAGCGAAAAATACATGCATACATGCATACATACATACATACATACATACATACATACATACACACACACACACACACACACACAGACACACACACACACACACACATACATACACTTCTTTCCAGAAGATAAGATGATCAGTCTGGGTCAGTCAAGGCTGGCCTTGAGGGCAGAAGTTACAAGCCTCATTGAGAAGAATGAAAATGAGTGTGATGACAGACAAATTCAACAAAATTGCCCGACTGCTTTTGAAACTGCGCAAATTGTTATATAAAGGAAAGGAGCAGCATCCCTCAAAGTAAGTCATATTCCTTACCGTGTAAAGAGTAATTCCAGATTATCACCGTCGAGATCAATCTGCTCCATCTTGCGTACCTTCCAATTGTATACATTTCAATTCCCAGGACTGCCCTACTATCACAGCTTCTAGAAGCCTGTCTATACAGAGGATGCCAGAGCTAAAAAAGCTTGTCCACAGTCTAGAAAGAACTAGTTTGGCATGGTGGCTAAGGCATCAGCCTAGGACCAGGAGACCATGAGTTCTAGGTCCGTGGTGGTGAATCTATGGCATGCGTGCTAGAGGTGGCACACAGAGTCCTCTTTGCTGGCACGCGTGTTGTCGCCCCAGGTCAGATCTCTGTGGCATTTCTTGCGTGAGCTTCTGTTTTTCTGCAAATGACGAAACAGAAGCTCACGAAAGAAAAAAGCTCTTACCTCTTGCCATGGTGGCAGTGTTGGGATGACCTGTCTCCCACCGTCCAGCTGGTCTTTGGATTCTGCTGTGCATGCGTGCATGTCCATGCATGCACGTGCACCTTTCAATTTGGGCATGCATGAGTGTGCAGTTTAGGCAGTGTCTAAAAGGTTCGCCATCACTATTCTAGGTCTTCCTGAGGCGTGAAGAGCTGGGTGGGTGACTTTGGGCCCCTGAGTCATTCTTAGTCCAATTCGTTCACAGGGTTTGTTGCTGTGGGAAAAACAGGAGGAAGAAGGAGTATTGTTACATTTGCCACCTTGAGTTGTATATGGAAAGGGAATTATCTGTCACAGTTTTCTTCGGAAGCGGCTTTCACGATTAGCAAAGACCGCGAGAAATTTTTTGGCTCCAATTCCTGTATTCTACAACATTCCTATGATATTAAAAAAAGAAAAATTTGAAATACAAACAGTAAACAGGTTCAAACACTCTTATGAAATAACATTCCCAAATCCATATCGATGACATAATTTCAACATTGGTGTTTCACCTGCTGCAGTCCTAAATCTTCTCCCCAAATTTATACTTTGTATTGTCCCATATGTGACTCTTCATGTTATGTTGTTTTCAGTTCTGGTATCTTTTTTTTAAGAGACATCTTATAAGATTTTCTTCAAGGGATATTATTGCTACTGGGAAACATTAAAACATGTTCTTCAAAAGAGTTAAACTGGACAACAAAATCAACTTGCTAAGAAAAAATCAGCTCATGGATTCTAGTCCTTCACAGAACTGTTTACATTCTGGACTCAACTAAGAGAAGCTTGTGGTCATTGTTAAACTATGTGTCTATGCTGCCCAGAGCTCCAAATCTATTAAGGATTTATAGCCCTGCCTGAATTTCTTTTCTACAAGAGCCTTCGAGGATTTGCCTATAACTCTACATTCATTATACAAGAGGCAATATGTTTAGTGGTTAAGGCACAGCACAGGCACTGGGAGACCCAAGTGCCTAATTTTCTTTCAGCCTAATTTATCTCACAGTGTTGTGGTTGGGAGAAATAAGGAAGTACTGTGGACATGTTATGGAAGTCCTGACAAAGAAACTAAGACACAAATTAGTAAATAAATAAACTACAAGGTATTTAAAATAAGAAGACCTTGCTTTATTTCTCCTACTTAATGTTCCCTCATCTTCTCTTTTATTTGACTCTTATCTCTTTCTGGTGTTCCCTCTGATGGTCTGGTAGAGTGGTGGGTTGCTGCTGGTTCACTTCGTGCACATGCTCAGTTGACTATAAATTGTTCTGTGCATTCGCAGAACATGAAAAAATTACTAAAAAACACTGGGGCACCGGTTCTGGGGCATGGCCAGCCTGGGTCATTGCCGGTTCTGCGACCCAGGCCAAAATACTACTACTGGGTCACTCAAACCAGTGCAAACTAGTAGTAACCCACCTCTGGTCTGGTGTCAGACATATCAGCATTTTTACAAGCCTTGATTTCAGTTTGAAAGGGTCAAGTGCAGAATAAAGCAAGCCTGTCATTTTAATTGATTGAGGTATTTGGCTGTTTGGTACTAAAAACTATCATTAGGTTTGTGTTCTGTGGCCTTCCTTGTTCAATAGGATCAACTCAGACCCTACCCATCCAAAATACAATTCACAAAGATCAAAGTTTCAGTCACAAGTACAGTACAGAACAGTGGTGGGATTCAAATTCTTTTACTACCAGTTCTGTGGGCGTAGCTTGGTGGGTATGGCAGGGGAAGGATATTGTAAAATATCCATTCCCTCCCCACTCCAGGGAAAGGTTCCTGCAAAATCCCCATGCCCTTTGGATCAGCTGGGACTCGAGAAGCAGAGAATAGATGGGGGTGGGCCAGTCAGAGGTGATATTTACCAGTCCTCTGAACTACTCAAAATTTCCGCTTCTGGTTCTCCAGAACTGGTCAGAACCTGCTGAATACCACCTCTGGTATAGAAGCTTCTGAAGTTTTAAAGAATGTTTCAAACATCTAAAAAAATCATAACATTTTTTTAAAATATACTAAATATGGATTGCTCTGTGACTCCTGTTAGGGAGGATTCTCAATCATTTATTGAAGAAATTTGTTGGTGGTTATGGGTTACATAATCAATTATTATTTTGAAATTTGGAAAAGTCTTTACTGCACATCACAGTTTCAGAATTAAATTATGCAGGAAAAGAATGAATAGCTTTGTCATAAATCACCCTCATTTTATGCACTGTAACTATGAAGACTTTGTAGTGACATTTTTTTTCTTGATGCGTAGTACAAATATTTAGTCTGCCATATGTCCAATGTGGGAGGACAAATAAGAAATATTTATTTTGGGTGCTAGCTATAAAACTAGAGAAATAAACAGGAACACACCAGAAAGATATCATTCCAGCACTGTCAATAAATTCAATACTCCATCCAAATGTTTATTTCTTCCTAAGCTAATAAAAGAATCTTTACATGGCCCTTACTAACGTTTCACAACACATAGCAATATTTAATTTTAGTATATCATTCATTACTGATAAAAATATAGTTCATATAAAATATATTGCTTTTTCATAAGTAATGCTTTATAAGTCATAATAGTGAGTTCAAGTAGCATTTGGGAAAACATAAAATAACAATCCAGGATTTATGTTTCTTTGTTTATATATTTTGGGTGTTTTGTTGTAGTAATACTCTAGGACAGTGATGGCAAACCTTTTATCCACTGAATGCCCAAACTGTGTACGTGCGCATGCCAAACTGAAATGTGTGAGCACGCATGAATGCGTACATATGCGGGCATGCACACTCACATGCAAGGGCATGCACGCATGCACAGCAGAGACCCCAAGACCAACTGGCAGGTGGGAGGCGGGGCATCTCAACACTGGCAGCGTGGCAAGAGGTAATATCTTTTTCTTTCGTGAACTTTTGTTTTGTCATTTGCAGGGAAGAGAAGCTCACAGAAAAAAAGCCACTGAGATCTGACTGGGGCAACGGTACAAATGCCAGCAGAGAGGGCTCTGGGTGCCACCTCTGACATGTATGCCATAAGTTCGCCATCACGGCTCTAGGACCCATGACTCCCATTGAGTTGAAATTTTCTAAAGTTGTGGCCACCTCAGTGCTGTGCTGCTATAATCAGCTGCAGTCAAATGATCATCATTTCAGATGCTCCCTGCCAGCTTCCTATAATGGAATTCAGTGGAGAAGCCTGTAGGAAGTTGGAAGTCATTCTACTTCCCAGTGGCTTTTTTGCCTGCCTATTATGGTCATTCTGTTTGTCTATTGAGATAAGGAAATATTGTAATGATGATACCATAGGTCACATAGGACATGTACAAAGTTGTCTGCAGAATAGAATGGATTGGATGGCATAGCATAGCATAGAATAAAATAGAATAGAATAGCAGAGTTGGAAGGGACCATGGAGGTCTTCTAGTCCAACCCCCTACCTATAACACTACAGGCGAATGGTTATCCAACATCTTAAAAACTCCCAGTGTTGGGGCATTCACAACTTTTGGAGGCAAGCTGTTCCACTGATTAATTGTTCTCACTGTCAGGAAATTTATCCTCAGTTCTAAGTTGTTTCTCTCCTTAATTAGTTTTCACCCATTGCTTCTTGTCCTGCCCTCAGGTGCTTTGGAGAATAGCTTGATTCTCTCTTCTTTGTGGCGGCCCCTGAGAATTAGGAACACTGCTTTCATATCTCCCCTAGTCCTTCTTTTCCTAAAACTCGACAAACCCAGTTCCTGCAATCATTCTTCATATGTTTTAGTCTCCAGTCCCCTAATCATCTTTTTGCTCTTCTCTGCACTCTTTCTAGAGTCTCCTCATCTTTTTTACATCATGGCAACCAAAACTGAATGCAGTATTCCAAGTGTGGCCTTACCAAGGCATTATAAAGTGGTATTAACACTTTACGTGATGAAGTGATGAATAAATATCTTCACATATGAAACACATGGACATTTATTTGAACACTAAACTAATAACCTAAGGTGACAGGAAACACTGTAAAAGGTTGACATAATTTGATTGATGGTGTGTGGCTTATCTGGAACCCTCAGGGGGGGGGTAAATATTGTGGATATAAAGAAGAGGCATGCTGCCGGTCCTGTCACCCCAGTTATTCTGGCTGGTGGGGTCCAGGAGGAGGGCCTTTTCTGCTGTTGCTCCTGTCCTCTGGAACGGTTCCACCACAAAACCGTGTTCGACTACAGGGCGCTCAACGAAACCGCGTAGCTGATGTCATCACAGCGCGACAACAGTGTGGAGAAAAAAGCACGCTGTAAACGCTAAACCTAAAATTAACCCCTAAACCTAAACCTAACCCCACTAAACCTAACCCTAACCCTAACCCTAATCCTAACCCTTAACCTAACCCTAACCCTAACCCTTAACCTAACCCTAACCCTAACCCTAACCCTAACCCTAACCCTTAACCTAACCCTAAACCTAACCCTAAATCTAACCCTTACCTTAACTTGAATCGACTTGCTTTCAAAGCGCTATTTAAAGCACCCTTCTTTCTCCGCGCTCGCTGTTGTCACCCTGTTGATGACGTCAGCGACGCGGTTTAATCAGGCGCGCTTTAGTCGAGCGCGGTTTTGTCGTGCCACGCTCTGGAACATCTTAACTCTGATGTAAAGTTGTACTCAACCCTCCTTCCTTTTCATAAGGGCCTAAAGACATGGCTTTGCCAGTTGGCTTGGGAATCCAGTGGGGGAACAGCATAGGCGGTTGATTGAGTAATAACAGATCCCACCTCCCCCCCACTCTGCCCACAGCCTCCCCATGTGTCTTTGGCTGTATGGTTTATTTTCACTTTTTATATTTTGGTTTAGATGTAACTGTATTCCGCCAAGAGGAGTTACCTCATGATAAGATGGGTGACAAGTAGAGTAGACTAGAGTAGAGTAGTAAAATAAAGTAATAGTATATTAAACAGTTGATGTGGGGCTCTTTCAAAAAGGCATTCTAGTACATTTGTGGTACCTCTAATAAATTACTACATCTAATAAATTAGTATATACATGGCTTTAATATTTAAAGCATCAGCAATGACTATATAGGTCTTGTATCAAAATTTAAACTGACTGACTGTCCTGTTTATTTATTAAGTTGTAATAAATAACTTATTGAGTGGGTAGCTCCCACTCAAAAATTAAAACAACCTAAAAATCATATTAAAATTATAAAAACTAAGCCCATTCAAAATATACATGATTACATCTTGGGATGTTTTGAAAGTTTCTTGAAGCCTTGAAAAGCTGAAATCATTTTTATGTTACTTTAAACATGATTTATTTTTTTATAGATATATGATTTATTAACCTATTTATCCATCTTTCTAAATATATGAGCGGATCTGTCAAACTTTACAGAAGATTTCCACAAGCTGTAATAAATTCTACAACTCTTGTTTGTTTAAATAAGGAATGTGAGAGTTTTTGGAACTGTAGTAATTCAGTCTCCTTTTTACCCTGACAGCCTTGTGAAGGTGATATATTAAAGCTAGTATTGAAAATTAGAGATTCAAGCTGTGAACTCAAAATACTTTTGTTGAAATGTTTCATTAATTTGAGGAAATTCACATCAATACAGAATCTTTGAAACAAAACGGCTGACAAATTGATTATTTTTCAGTCTTTTGAAACAT
This sequence comes from Thamnophis sirtalis, assembly GCF_051295495.1. Lineage (NCBI taxonomy): Eukaryota > Metazoa > Chordata > Lepidosauria > Squamata > Natricidae > Thamnophis > Thamnophis sirtalis. The sequence goes on from NW_028261390.1 coordinate 13,887,986, forward strand.
TTGTATGATGAATGAGTGAATAAGATCTAAGATCTGGTTAATTAAATTTGTATGTCACAATCATAACATTATCAGCATTGACTTTTTCTGCTTTACCAGTAATTCTAGTAATAGGGTACAGAAACTGAATGGTTCAGATATCATGCTAGACCAGTGATGGCAAACCGAGTGTCGAAAAGGGAGTGCACACACTCATCAGGGACGCAACCCCGAAGAGGAGCTGCCCAGGGGGAATGTGCACACCAGGAAATGAACTTCCAGTCTCCAGTGTGTGCACTTCCGGTTTCTGGTGCGCACACTTCCGGTTTCTGACATGCATGCATGTGCGATGATCAGCTAGCCGGCATGTGTGCACATGCCAGAAAACGAAAGACCATGAAGGCCAGCTGATCGTCACCCACACGTATGTCAGAAACCCAGAAGAAGAATGGGCGAGGCCACGCATGTCAGGCAATATGGCTCTGCATGTCACTTCGGGCACGCATACCATAAGTTCTCCATCAAGGTGCTAAACCACTTTAGGGTCAAAAGGTTTAACTTTCAATTTCTACACATTAAAGGTGTTCAGAAGTTGTGACATGCCTTGGGGATTGTAAAAATATTTTGGTTACTTTAATATATTTTAGATGTGCTTGGTAAGTAACTACATAAATATCATAACTTCTTAACATTTTGTTTGTTTCATTATGTATAACTATTATTACTTTTTTGATAAATAGTATTGGCTGGATCCCCCAAATACCTCAAGTATTAGAGCATGGATGTCAGGAGCGAATAATTATATCCACCCACATCCCACCCATCAAGGCTGGCAGTAGTCACTTGATTATAGCAGTAGACTTATATACCGCTTCATAGGCCTTTCAGGCCTCTCTAAGCGGTTTACAGAGAGTCAGCATATTGCCCCCAACAATCTGGGTCCTCATTTTACCCACCTCGGAAGGATGGAAGGCTGAGTCAACCCTGAGCCGGTGAGATTTGAACCGCTGACCTGCTGATCTAGCAGTAGCCTGCAGTGCTGCATTTAACCACTGCACCACCTTGGCTCATACTTTTTTGTTCTCTGCCTGTTATACAGGAATCTCCTCTAGACTGGTAGCTTTCGCATGAGAATTACTAGGTAAGGCTCTAATGCATTTAGATATGGTCAGATTTAGCCCTCTTGTATTTATTTAGAGACTAGGCTAATTCTGTACTTGATCCCACCTCTCAACTGGGTTGGCTGCTTTCCAACATGGATAATAAACCACAGTAGCTGAAACTCATTCCAGATAATCCGTGATTTATGACCACAATTCGGACTGTAACTTCTATCGCTAAGCACAGCTATTGTTAAGTGAGATGCACCCGATTTTGCTTTTTTTTTTTTTTTTGCCAGGGTCATTAAGCAAATCATGGTGCTTGTTAAGTGTGCCATTCAACTGTTAAATAAAATGGGGTTTTCCCCATTGACTTTTGTCAGAGTTTGTTGCAGAAAAATCAAATCCAGAAAGCACACACAGATAACTGACTCAGATGGATTCATTAACTTCTTTATATACATAATAACAGATGAATAAATGTACAATAACAATAGTAGATTCTTTCAACGTGGTAGACGTTACAAGCAGAACACAAGCAGGAGAGAACAGTTAATTTCATTTCAGAGTTCAGAGCAGACAGAGTAGATTCAGTTTCGATTCTCAGCACAGACTCAGATCTGTTTACGCTCCCATTGACTTCACTCAGTTGCTATGCCTATTCATTGGCTGACCTTGTTACCATGTCTCTCCCAGTCATGAATATTCTAACAACTTGCTTGTTGAAAACTGGTTGGGAAGGCCACAAGTAATGATCCTATGATTCCGGGACACTATAACCATACCATTTGTCAAGCACCCAACATTTGATCACATGACCACAGTGACACTGCAACAGTCATAAATGCAAGGATAGATCATGTCAGTTTTTTCACCACTGCCAGGATTTTGAATGGTTGTAACTCGAGGATTATCTGCAGTAGCCAACCCAACCACATTAATATTTAGCATTACAGGTAAACCAGGGAAGTGAAAAGGGGGAGAATTATGGTGCCATGCTAACATGACCCACCTATCTGTTACTGAAAATAGATGGGAAGTAGCCAGAGTGAATAGAAATATGCATGTTTTGTTTAATATGAACAGTGTGTATATGTTAGGGTTCCAAATAGCATCCAAAATTAAATCAGAGTCCAAGGCAAAGTATTGCTCAAAGTCCCAATTTATTAAGAGAGCCATGTTGGCACATCTGGGAAAACCCGTATCTGAAAGCTTCCCAGTTTTCCCCACCCCGTTGAAAGTTCAAGTTTCTTCCCCCACACCCACAAGTCCATCACATAGTCCAATTTTCCACTGCCATGAAGGCAGTTCCACCCATCCAGTTCCGGTCAGGTGCAGAGGTACCAAGACAAAGGATGACTTTGGAAATCTAAAAGGAATTTTATTTTGGGTGTATCACATCCTACTCCTTACTGTCTCCCTCCCATTTCCTCACTGTAGAAACAGCATACTAGGCAGAAGTGTGGTAGGCCAAAGATCCAAAAGGAACCTGGTTGCAGGCATGACAATATAGGTATATTAAAATTATCTATGTATATTTTTAACCATCTTTTGTGGCCTTAACGTCCATGCATCAAGTGTCTACTTCAGGGGTGGGTTTCGACCGGTTCGCACCGGTCCCTGCGATTCCGGGAACGGCGAAGCCCCCCACCCGCGCCCACGCGCGCCCGCACACCCGCGCCCGCTCCTTACCCGGTTTTTACGAATTCTGCGCTTCTACGCATGCGCAGAACGCATACAGCGCCTGCGCGATCCTCCAGGAGCAGCTGGAGCATCGCACAGACGCTAGTACGCATGCGCGCCCCGCGCGCCGCGTGCGTGCGCGAGGACGCCGCCGGCCTCATTCCAACCGAACCGGTTGGAACGGGGAGAGAAACCCACCCCTGGTCTACTTATATCACTTTTCATTTTTCTTGCTACCATTAAAAGCTGAAAATATACAACAGATTAATTTGCCAGCACTGAAACAAACAGAGCTTTGCTTAATGTAGCATTAACAATAATCTGTCATCAAACTTAACAGCAGAAGCATCTAGTTTTATTAGCGAGAAAGGTATCTAGGTATCAAATACTTCTAGTGTTAGAATTGAATAATGATTTTGAAAATGAGTATTTTCAAGTAATTTTGAAAGTTATATGAACAACATGGACTAAAATTTTCATCCTCTGCAATTTGATATAAGGAAGCATGCATAAGATGTTTTCTTATATCAAATTATGATGTGGGCATTGTTGACTGCTCAGAAGTTTTAAATTAATCACCTCCAAATGATTATTCTCCTGTCTGTTATTCACCTCTAAGCAAGAATGACAATTTGTGCAAATGCTTAAGTAGAAACCTGAAATCTTTTACTTCATCACAAACACCATGCTATTTGAAAGCTTGGCATTTTATATTTTATTTCTGTTCCTTCTTATTTTTTAAAAATGTTATTGTGTCATCAAGTTAGATCTAATAAAGTACTAATTGATTTTAATACGAGGACATAAGAATAGCTTAGTTGGTTATACAGGCATAATCACATGTTAAAATGGAAATGGTTGATTTTTCTGAGCATATAGCAATAAATGTCATGCATGTACTTTCATATTAATCCTATCTATCATTTTTAGATTCAAAATGTAACATTATTTAAAAATCCGCTAGTATTATCTGAATAACTGATTATTAAAAATGCATCACTTTCTTTCTCAAATTGGTTAGTCATGTATTGAGCTATCAATAATAATTTGTAAGCAATGCAAATTAGCTTCCTCCTGCAGTTTTGTTTTATTGTTTTCCATCCAACATAACTGGAATTTCACTTCTACTATAAATGAATAATACATAGCGACTGAGTACACACCTGTGTTTTAATGCTAATTTCTGTCATGCTCAACATTGAGGTGATTAGTTTATATTGTGAACTCAACGCATAATTATCATTTTAAAAGATTGTCTCACTCCACGTGGCTTACTTAAATCAAATTACAATGCCAACTTAGATCTTGATTCAGTTTGCCACAAAGAAGCTGAATTAGGTCTCTTTTTTAAAAAAAAGAGTATTTTTTTTTTCAGTTGTTCCTTGAGCTAATTCCCAATTCCCAGCAATAATTAAAGTTGCCTCTGGGCTGTTTCTCAGTTATTCCACAAATGTAAGTTTGTAACTGAACTTTCATTCTTCTACAAGCTATGAGATGTAAATAATACCCTTCCTTCCTTCCTTCCTTCCTTCCTTCCTTCCTTCCTTCCTTCCTTGCTTCCTTCCTTCCTTCCTTCCTTCCTTCCTTCCTTCTTTCCTTCCTTCCTTCCCTTCCTTCCTTCCTTCCTTCATTTTCTCCCTTCCTCCCTTCCTCCCTTCCTCCCTTCCTCCCTTCCTCCCTTCCTCCCTCCTGTATTATTCATAGGCTAGTAACAAAAACCCATCACATAAATCAAAACTTTTGCTTCTACTTTTATAATGAAGAAGAACAGAGGTTATTTTTCTCAGATCCTTCAAGTATTGTTTAGGAAAGAAATACCATTCTGATGCTCAGAATTCAGCCTGTTCTTCGTTGTGGAAAGTCTGATACAAACCAGAATTTAAGTTGCCAAAAACACTCAAGCAGGAGAATCCAGGAATCACATACAGCTTCTTATCATCTCTACCAGTTCTCATCTTTTCTACTGAAAGCTTGCCAGGCTGGTGATTTATGTTTTATACCAATGTGTCTGAGCACACATTTGCCAATATCTATAACCAATTGTTTATTTTATTTTATTTTTTTAACTTCAAGTCACCCTAGTCATCCTTGAACTCTGGAAAACTCTTAATCATTGACACTGTTATCAACTATGTAAATAATATCATGATGTAAATCTTGGAAACCTTTGCAAATTGCATAAATTATTTCTCAGTTATTTAGACTGCTTTTCAAAAAAGTTTTTTTTAAATATTATTTGAGGGTAACATTCAAAATATAATACAGTTCATTTCATCCAAAGGTTGCTGAATGGTGCTTGCAAAATTGAAGCCTACTCTAATACTGAAGGGATGATTCAGAGATCCACAATACTCATGAAACTCGATATGTGGAATTGGTTCTCATTTATATCAAGATGCCTCAAAGCTATATAAGAATCAGCCAATGTGTGTGTATGTGTGTGTGTGAGAGGGAGGGAGGGAGGGAGGGAGGGAGGGAGGGAGAGAGAGAGAGAGAGAGAGAGAGAGAGAGAGAGAGAGAGAGAGAGAGAGAGAGAGAGAGAGAGAGAGAGAGAGAGAGAGAGAGAGAGAGAGAGAGAGAGATAGATAGATAGATAGATAGATAGATAGATGCTGGGCTCAGAAGCACTATTGTGATTTGAATTATGGCAGTACGCAAACTCCACCCCAGTAATTTTAAACCACAGTTTATAGCTTTAAAATATGAAGCAGGCATAACACATATTTAAGAAATTGTTTTTAAAACAAACCATGATTTTATGCAATGTGTAATTTGGTCGTTGACTCTGAGGATGCTCAGCTGTTGAGAGAAGATAATGACAAACTACTTCCACATTGTTCTAGGATTTGTTTATTAATTTTTAATCTCCCAGCCATGCTTAATGCTTAGGATTTTCTAATGATTGCTCATAGAAGTACTAATCTGTTTCAACATTGCTAATAATAATAATGGAAACTATTGACGGGTATAAGAGGAATGAGAGAGAGATTGAATAAAACTTTTTAATTCAATATCATTTATTAAAATATTACCTAGCATTCGCTCCAAGCTTCTATGTACATTTCAAGGCACAGTTATTTTGAAAGCACACAACTGTATTCATGATACTTTGAATAATTGTTATTGACATCAATGTCATTGGTTTTCACCCATATCTAAATTTAAAACTCAACGTATTGAAGTGCATTTTGATATGAATCTTCGCTTTATTTTAGGTCATGGTAAACTTGCAGTTACACACACACACAAACATGCAGAAAGACAGAGAAAAAGAGAGAAGCATTGTGATACACTTTTCTATTTTGCATAGTTTTATATTAAAGTTAATAGATTGAATTTTGTATATTTCTAGATGTCAAAAGTAATGTAGCCTCCCTTAATTGAAGAAAGAGATGTCACATAAAAGGTTATGTTTTTTGTTTTTGTTTTTTGGTTAGGAGCTTTCAGAAAGGAAATAATATCCTTGAGTTGCCATGCATTCTACCAAAGCTTTTTACAAGCTATTTTGCACGTCTTAAATGTTGTGACTGCAATTATTCTCACTGCTTCATCTACCCTCCAAAGACTTCTTTGTGATTTCAGTATGGAACTATTTTGACAGGTCATTTTAACTTACTTAGCTGTGGAGCTCCAAGTCCTCATTTTCTATTCCTTGAATATGGTCTCAGTGAATAGAATCTTATTAGACGTCAATATCAGTGGTGGGTTCCAGGCGATATGGCCCGGTACGGGTGTACCAGTGGCAGCTTGGAGTAGAGGCCACTGTACCGGAACGGTGTTTTGGTGGGCCCACCCACCCGCCCGTGTTCCTTACTTCTTTTTGAGGGAAACGGGCCAATAACGCATGTGTGCACAGCATTCGGCACCTGCACAACCTCACCAAGCAGCTGGGGCATTGCAGGGCGGTGGCGTGCACATGTGTGCACAGCGCACATGCCCGAGGTGGATGTCTGGCCCCGTCGCACCATACCAGTTGTGATGGGATCCAGAACCCACCACTGATCAATATGTGATATTTTTAACTTTGATGCATTGTCTTTCAGACATGGGTTTCCACAGAGTGCAAAGAGAGGACCACTTACAGACATAACAAGTAACTTTATCATCTCAATGTGCCACTAACATTTACTATGTACAGGTAGTCCTTGAGTTACGAATGGAATGGAGCCTACCCATTCCATTCGTAACCTGAGGATTAGTGGGAGTGAATATCCCCACAATTCCTGCAACCTGCCATACCAGATCACTTATCTTGTGAAGCAGTCTCCTCTCCAGTCATTCAGCTGTGTGAGCACCTCTGCAGTTCCATTTGGGCCTCCGCAGGCCTCCCCGGCCCATTGCAGGCTGAAATGGAGGCTCCTGGAGCCGGATCCAGCCCTACAATGCTCCCTCCAGCCCTCTATGGGCCTCCCCTGGCCCATTGCAGGCTGAAATGGAACCCCTGGATAGCCTGATTCCTCCCTCCCTCCCTCCCTACCATCCATCCATCCATGCCACTATATCTTTTGTCTGATATTTCTTCCACTTTTTGAGAAATAGGGTGGAATCAGGACATGAATTTTGCTAGTCAAACTTTTGCGATTTATATATTGTGATGTAAAATTACTCCGTGGGGTGGTCAACCACGAAATGGATACTAGAGGAGTGTCAGTGAGTATCTTGAAACCATAGATGTCATCAGTACACCCTCCTCCTCCATGCACTTTCCCAACTGCGCTGGAAAAATTTGGGGGGCAGCAATAAAGCAAATACAATATGTCATAAAAATGAAGGATCACTATAGCCAACTCCTTTACTGATCTTTCAGTACAAAGCATCCAAAATGACGACTGGTTTATTAAGCCGTATCACATTTGTTAAGGGTAATTCAGCTTCTAGACTGTAAACCTTAACTCAACATAGGGGCAACGAAACAGTGGAAGCAATCACCCTGAAAATAAGTTGGCGATTCACTCCTCTGCTTTTAAATAACTATAAAATATACAGATTGTCTTCTCCTTTCTTTAATTATCAAGATTTATTTGTTCTCTTGCTTTTAATATCCACCAAAAATACTTTCCGTCAGCATTAAATTCTTGGATCAATAAATTTGGATAGTGATCTTGAGGAAAGTCAGCATTCACCATTGCAGAACTTCTCTGACTGAGAAGCAGTTGTTGTAAAAAAAAAATAGGTTATTGGAAGAACTGGGATATTGTATGTAATTTTTAATCAAAGCTATTTAGGGTCACCCCTGTGTCTTTTTTCTATACAACAGTGAGCAGCTTGAGCAACTCATATACGTATATGAGTGATGGCAGAAGCTGTCAGATTTCACAAAGAATATCTGACATATCTGGAGATGTTGCAGAATTTAAAAAACTGCTTTGAATGTTGGTGGTTCAGACAGCCTGTGTAGGATATGTACAAAAGGTAATCTCTCAGCCACATCTTCTACCTGACAATTTCAATATATTCACAGTTGGCTGGATCAAAAAAAAAATTTACCTACTATAATGCATGTAATAACTGAGTCTATTTTGTACCGTGTTTTGATGAATCTATTCGGAACTTGACTAGGGGCTCATATTAACAGCAGTCTTACATTGCTTCTCATCTACTGCACTGTTCTTCACTTTTGGCAATGAGGTTAAACGGGGACTTGTGTAGAAAACAGTGACCATTAGCCTTGATTTCTGGATTCCACCATTGCTTTCCTTTTGGTACCTATGATGGAATAGCCAGCACCACTTTCGTACATACTTTTTTTTGTCGACAGATCTTTGAGGACACACAGTTTCTGTATAGAAATATTTTTTGTAAATCTCTTTGTTTTGGTGGAAATTTGCCAGTTTTACAAAAGTCTGTAGACAAATTGATCGTTCTTGCTGTCACTTTTGTCAAGGTACCCCAGTATTTCATTCCACCAGTTTACGAGTGGGCTTTTTTTTAAAGGAGTAAAATGAAATAATGACAAATCAAGTGCTTCATTGTTCCACTGATGTGGAGTGAAGAAAGACCACTATTCACTGGTCCTCTCTGACTAGTTATCATGAGTTTTATACATCATGCTAAAAAATAATCCATGGTTTATAAACGAAAGCCATTTGGGTTTTATTAGTCATGCATCTACAAGTCCCATTGTACCTGAATGTGTCATCTGTGGTTCATATTTTGCTAAGCAGACCAAGAGCTGTGTATCAACATCCATGAAGCTTTCTCCATACTCTTAAGTAAATGCTGAAAGGCTTTGCTTTCTTTTTGCAATTTTTTTAACACTTCAATGGTTATTCAGTTTTATTCTTATTTGGGATTGTTTTCTGATAACTGAGAAACTCAGCACTTCTACTTTCCTCTTGCTGATAAGAAGCTGATCTTTTTGACCACAGCATTTTGCATTATATAGTTCACTGGCATTTTGTTAATAATTGTTCCCACTGGGACTGTTAAGGATGCTTACATGCCTGCGTTGCTGAGGATATTGTTTTGAAGATCTTATTCATTATTTAGTGGAAGGAGTCTTGAAGGTGTCTGTTAAAAAGCATCATGGAAAAATTGGCAAAACAAACACTGGGTAGATAGCACACTTGCTGTTGCTATAAATAGGGTGCTATTTCCCATGGTATAAAATGCCCCAGCATTAAAATAAAGCACAACAAAACTGATTGGGTGTGAATGTTAGGTCTACCAAGTTCTATGGATTTTGTAATGGAATGCATTGCGTAGGTGACTTTGAGAAAAGGAGAGAAAGGATGCTGCCTAGGAAACAAGCATACAAGAGGGACAGGATCCCACAGTTGCTTAATGGTTAGAGAAAGAAACTTAGGAAAGATATGCCCTTACCTTAGTCTATATAACAAACCAATGACCCATTGGTCATTCTTTTGGTATGTAGACCAAGGTAAGGACAGATCAGAACCTGGAAATAACTTTTAACACACTTAAACAAAATGGTTTGGTTGAGATCTGCATATGTGGGACTGATTGGGGTAGATTGCAGAGGTGACACCGAAATATAATTTTATTATATTTTTTATCTATTTCTTAAATTATTGTATTCTATTGCATTTTCATTTTAGACTTTATTTTATTCCAATTCCATTTTAGCAATAGCAATAGCAGTTAGACTTATATACCGCTTCATAGGGCTTTCAGCCCTCTCTAAGCGGTTTACAAAGTCAGCATATTGCCCCCAACAATCTGGGTCCTCATTTCACCCACCTCGGAAGGAAGGAAGGCTGAGTCAACCTTGAGCCGGTGAGATTAGAACCGCTGAACTGCAGATAATAGTCAGCTGTAGTGGCCTTCAGTACTGCACCCTAACCACTGCGCCACCTCGGCTCTTTTTAAATCGTATTTTATTCCAGTTTCATTTTAAATTGTATTTTATTCCAATTTCATTTTGAATTCTATTTTAAATTGCTTTTATTAAATTTTAGTAATAATTTGTTTCTGGAACTTTGCACTTTGGAGCGAGCAATTAAAACGGGAGGGAGGGAGAATTGTGCTTTCAGATTTTCAAGATTCTGTTAATGGCGCCTTACAATAAAGTAGATTTAGTTCAGCTAGCTGCGTTTCCTCTCTAGTTTACCCAGGAAGAACAACAGTTCCCCATAATTAGTTCTGACTGGGATTATTCTTCCATAGATGGAGATAGTGTGCAGTCTGGGGATCCACCTCAACTCTCAGCTCCTTCTTGAAGAGCTGGTGACAGCAATGGATAGGAGGACTTTTGTACAAAATCATTTTGTATGATAATTGCATCGGTTTGTGGCTTGGGGGCCTTATTTATTAACCCATGCCTTGGACATTTCTCATCTGCATTACTGCCAAGACTCTCTACCCTTGAAAAAATATTCAGAAGCTGAACTTGTCCAGAATGTGACAAAACATGTAGAGCTGTACATGCAGACCATGTTACATTTATGGGACGTTTCTATGTGTGGACTGTCATAATTACCAGCAGATTTCCAGATGCAATGTACAGTGCTGGTCATTACCTATGAAGCTGTAAAAGACACATGGTTTTTTTGTGGTACCATTTCCCGTATATTGTTGGGATGCTTTGCAACAGAAGAAATAACTTCCAGTGATCTCTGCCCATTTTTTTTCAATCTCTGACAGTATCATGTTCTGGACGGGCAACATTAAACAGAGGTTAAAGTTTCATGGGATGCAGGAAGTATGGCTTCTGTTGCAAGCTGTGCCCTAAGGAACTGTATCCTCAAGATTTCAGTGCTACCAGACTAAGAATGATTTAAAGGTCTGGCTCTTTTCCCCAGCACCGGGAGAGGATAGTATATTTTGTAATGACACAAGTTCTGTATTTTCCCCCATGTATTATCTTATTTTGATACTGCAAAGTTTTTAACCCTTGGCGGGTGGGTCCTTGATGAGTGGGTAGCCATAGAAATAAATGATTGACTGACTGATGGATTGACTTACTGAATGTATAACAATGATAATATGTCCTAGGCTAAATCTGGATTTTTTTATTTTATTTTACCTTAGAGCTCAGATATGAGTCCTGCCACCAGTACCAACTCACTTCCTGTTAGCCCACTTACCGAGGAGCCGTTGCCATTCAAGGTAAATCTATTTAATCATCATCATCATCTTCTTCTGCATCATCTTCATCATCTAATATAGTACTTAGTTTAAAGGCAGGCATGCTCCTTAAACATCATCACTACTGATACATTTTTGTGGAAAATATGACTTATACTCAAAATGATGAATGAAGTGGTAAAAGGAAACTTCCATTTCTTTAGGGCTACACATAGACATGGATTTGTTTGTGTGTGAGTGTGTGTGTATGTGCATATTAGGACAGTAGTGCTGGGTAATATATTCAACCAAAAATCATGTATTTGTCTCTACTGTGTACATGGAGCTATGTGCACAGCGGGAGCTTAATCTAAAATCATTTTTATGCATGATAACTAAGACAATTCTGACTTCTGTCTTAATGTGAGTACAGAGAGTGTGCTATTACTGCAATCACTCTGTCAATAAGGCAAAGTGGTCTTGGCATCCTTCAGTCTCAAAAGACTATGGAGACTGAAGGATGCCAATGCAAAGTGGTAACACACCATAATTAACCCAATTCCCATTTGTATTCATTTGTAAAACCCACCTTTATTATTTTTGTAAACAACTCAAGACGATGAATATACCTACTATAATATTACTCCCTTCTCCTATTTTCCCCACAACAAAAACTCTATGAGGTGGGGTGGGTCGAAAGTGATTGAGTGACCCAGTGTCATCCACCTGGCCTTAATCTTTATGGTAGGATTAGAACCCATAGTCTCCCAATTTCTAGTCTGGTGCTTTAACCACTAGACCAATCTCAGTAGGATGACCCAGGAATCTTGTGGGTCAGCACTTTGGTCTCTTAAGTGCAGATTATATTAGTGGGTTCTTTTTTTAAAAAAAAAATACTGAACCTTAAAAAAATCCAATCCTTTTTAAATTGCTTTTGACTTGAGAGCTGCCTAGTATATCTATCCAACGTCTAAATTGTTCAGATTTTAGAAAGCCATTAGCTGTATAATTGAAAAATGGTTCTGACCCAGACACAAAATTCAATTCTTTCTCCACTGGAGAATATTATGAATAGGGCCTAAGGAAAGAGAAATGGAGAAAGAATGGCTGAGATAAAGCTTTTTAGAAGGAACTCTAGTTGAGATAGTTGCAAATGCAATTCAAGTTACTGGAAGCAGAAACATTTTGGTGAGCTGTCAACAGGCAAGATTAGGCTCATGTTTTGTGGTTTCCAGTTCCTATTTCAACTCAGCCTCTAGACCTCAAAGCTCTTTCCTTGTTTGATATTATATGGCTTTATACCCTCTATATGAGAATATTTGTTACTTTGCTGGGCACTGGAAATCTGGGCATTTCCAGCCTGTGTTTTTCGGGTACATTACTTATCACATTTATATAGTTCTTTTTTTCCCTATGAACTGAATTCAAGTTAGTGTTTGTGTTGTACTGGCACAAAATGTATTCAAATATTGAATTGGAGAGGAAGGGAGGGAGGGATGGATGCAGTAGTGAGTTCTGGGCCCGCATCACCCACATACATGCATGTGGTGCGTGTGTGCAGGTGTGTGGCATGTGCATGCGTCATACTTGCCTGTGACGCTTCCGCAAGCCTCCACAACACTCCAGCTGCTCAGCGGAGCATCACACAGGCTCCATACGCACCATGCACATGCGTGGAAGCGTCAAAGGCTTAAAGGACAGGTAAGGAGTTCAGGCAGGCAGGTTGGCCCTGTGGAGCACCGTATCAGAATGGTATCCAGTGCTCCAGGCAGGCTCCGGTACGCCCATACTGGGGCGTACTGCCTGCAACCCACCACTGGAGGTATGAAGGGTGGGAGGATGGAAGGAAAGAAGGAAGGAAGGAAGGAAGGAAGGAAGGAAGGAAGGAAGGAAGGAAGGAAGGAAGGAAGGAAGGAAGGAAGGAAGGAAGACAATAGTTTAATTGAAGGCAAAGAAAAGTCTGCCGTTTGCTGTTCTAAGACAGAAAAGGAAAGGTTTTAAAAATCAAAATCAAATGTGTTTTCATTGTAGCCTCAATGGTCATTTTAAGTCTTAACTGTTTTTGAACAAAATGTGTTTTTTCCTAAGAAAACACTAGGGTCAGGCTCCAGGGAGAGTCAGATATATCTCTGAGAGCCAGCACCATTAAGTGGAAATAAAAGTAATATAAAATGCAACAATTTTTCTTATTGCTTTCCTCCTCACTCCAGGAGAGAACAATATTGTCTCAGCAGTAATGTGATGGAATGATTTGATATGCAATAACCCCTTCCAAATGCTGTCAGTCTGTAATATTGGCTTCTGATGACAAGAGGCGTATTACTCTGACCAACACAATTGTGATGCTTCCCATCTTCCTGCTTGCTTGAAGTGAACACAAATGTTTAAATTGATAATTTGCTTTGCTGGGGCAGTGCTGAGAATGGTCATGTCAGTAAACAGGACACAAGAATGGATCTCTGGGAGAACGGATGGCCTTTTTATAATTCAGAGTTGAATCTGAAATAAGCCAACTATCTTTTCAGGAAAAAAAAAAAACATTCTAAGGAGAAAGTGACATTTTGTGGATTTTATAATGCCCTTTTCTATTCGAAAGAGAAAAGAGTGTGTACACTAGTTACATAATATTAAATATTCTTTTTTTTTCTTCTTTATACAATTTCTTATTTCTTTTCATGAAGGGTCCTTGGTACTCTTTGAACTGGGTTGTCTTCTTGCAGATGCTTCATTACCCAATCTAGGTAACATCATTAGTGCTAGTAAATAGGGGTGTTTGTTGTCAATTTATATTTTGGTGACTTGTCTGTCAGTGTTGGTGAACACAGCCTTAGAGATTCCTTGGTTGGGGTGTTTGCTGTTTGCTTTTTTGACAATTTCTTGTTTAGGATATTGTTTATATTAAGCCTGTGGCTTAATGGCTAAGATGTTTGCCTAAGATGCAATACAGCACAGGTTCTAATCACAGTAAGGGTATGGCTAGCTGATGAGAGCTAAATAGCTTGAAATAGATCTATACTAGTCTCCCTTTATTTATTTATCAGCACAAATAAAACACAAATATAACAAAGGCAACAGTAAAAATATTGGGTTTCTGTCCTGATGGACTCTTGTGATGAGCTGATTGACAGATGATGGAAGCAGTTAGCTTCCTCCCATAATTGGGGCTTACCAGGGGTTGTGACACTATATATATATATATATATATATATATATATATATATATATATATATATATATATATATATATATATATATATATATATATATGTGTGTGTGTGTGTGTGTGTGTGTGTGTGTGTGTGTGTGTGTGTGTGTGTGTGTGAATGAATGAATGATATTGTTGGTCTGATGTTAACCTTGGAGTTAATCTATGCTGATCTGAGTGCTGATTGATGGTGGAGAGGTGCTGGAGTCTTTTTCTCTTTTGGGCTGGTTGATGGTCTCTTTTGCATAGTCTATAAATGTTGTTGATGTCTATGTGTCTGTTGATGGCTGAATTGTCAGAGTGGCAGGCTTCTAAAAATTCCCTGGCATTTTTGGACTTGGCTTGGTCTAGGATGGTCACATTTTCCCAATTGAAACTATGCTTAAATCTGTCTCTATGTTATACACAAAAGGGAAAAAAAATACAAAAAAAATTGGCTTCCAATATTTACAGTGATTATAAGTACAATTATGAATCTATTTCTTTCGCTAAAGTTAAATCAGAATAACAGGGTTGGAGGTCTTCTAGTCCAACCCCCTACTCAAGCAGGAGACCCTATACTATTTCAGATTAATGGCTGTCCAGTCTCTTCTTAAAAACTTCCAGCGATGAAACATCCACAACTTCTGAAGGCAAGCTGTTCCACTATTTAATTGTTCTCACTGTCAGGAAATTTCTCTTTAGTTCTAGATTGGTTCTGTCCTTGATGAGTTTCCATTTAGGACTATAACCACATTGCTTTTATATTTACAATTTATATTGTTCTATTTGTTCCTACTACGATTTGATTGCTTATTAGTAACTTATGACTATCACTAAGTATTGTATCTTATGATTCTTTATGAATATATTTTATTTTTCTTTATGTACACTGAGAGCATATGCACCAAAGACAAATTCCTTGTGTGTCCAACCACACTTGGCCAATAAAGAATTCTATTCTATTCTATTCTATTCTATTCTATTCTATTCTATTCTATTCTATTCTATTCTATTCTATTCTATTCTATTCATTGCTTCTTCTCTGACCTTCTGCTACTTTGGAAAAGACGTTGGCTCCATCTTTTTTGTGGCAGCCCTTCAGATATTGGAACACTGCTATCATGTTACCCCTAGTCCTGACATCATGGCTCTCTTTTTTTATACTCTATCCTATGTAATCATCAAAGCCATAAACTATAAGTTCTTTTTTTTCCTGCTTTATGCAAAAATTCCACCAGGGGTTTCCAATCTACAATAAATGCAGATATGATCTTTTTTTTTTCTAGTTTGGCCTTGCAGCCACTTTCAGAATGCAAAATTCCTGGCATTTAGACTAGGAGGGCAAGTAAGCTCTGTTGTTCTTTTTGTGTACACCGGAAATCTTGTTTGTGACCTTGGAACATTATGGATTGGATTGCATGCACTCTTGTTTTTAACTTTGTATGTTGCACGGAATCACTACTGAGTCATGGATAGCCATATAAATTGCGCAATAAATAAATACGTAAAAGGTTCTGTGTCAAGTTGGATTGTCCTATTTCATTCCATTTAAATTTGGAACAAGTTGGCCTGTTTGTCTGCACCTCAGAAAATTGTTTGGCTTATACTAATCCCATATAAATTAAATAAGAATCCAGGTAGGTAAAAGATTTCTATTCACAATCTATCCACTCCTACATAGCGATCATACCTTATTCATTATAGAGTATTCATTTTCAAGACAGATCAGCTGTACTGTTGTTAAGGAGTTCCTTGGCACCTTCCAAGTCCTGTTAAATCTCATAGGCTGATGTAAAAGTGAAACATCTGCCACTACCTAGAACTAAACTCTCAACCTTCAGAGTGGGAAGGTTGTAGAATAGAAGATGCAGAATGTTTTCTGATCAAGAGCCCTGATTGGCTCATGAGTAGAATGTAGGGGCTATGTGTTAAAAAGTAGGTGAAGGAGCAGCTAGAATTAAAATAACAAATATGTTTGACATGATTTAATTTTAGATGAAAAAGAAGTGAATTTTATGTTGAATGGCATGATAGTCTAGTGGTGAAGATGCTCATCTCCCACTCATAAAGTTGAGATTTAATCCTAGGAGAAGGCAGATGTTTCTCTTTTAGGGCACAAAACAAAAATATCTGCTGCCAACTCCATGTAGGCATCTGGAAGGGCATCCAGCCAGTAAACATTCAGTTCCATCCAGTCTCCCACCTCCCCATCTCTACCCCGAAGTAACATACTACAGGGTAATAAAAAAATGAATTCCACTTTATTACATCTCATGCAATTAAGAACGTTCTACTTCCAGAGGTCCTTACCACTGCTACCTTTCCTTGCCCTCTGCTTCTGAATTAAACTTACGTGCCAGCTTGCCCTCCTAACGGGCAGTTATTTTCAGGGTTATTACCACAATAAATCAATCAAGCTAATCTTTATTTGTAAAGCCAGTCCACATTTAGGCCACAAAAGTAAACTGAGTGGAAAAATAACATCTGAAGCAATAAAATGAATTGAAATGTCAAGCTCTGACCAAAGTCAAAAGCTGAACATTTCAAAACAGTAAGGATTCTGATGAGCTGAGAGTGATCGGCAATCTTCTCAAATTGTTCCTGGTTAGATTTACATCCTGCCTTTTCTCCAGGAGTTAGGGTTAGGGTTACGGACAGACAGACAGACAGAGAGATTCTCTTCCTCCATTCCAGTACACTTTGGAATATGTTGGGTTAAGAAGGAGGCACCAAGTGAGCTTCTCTGGCTCAAGGGGTACCAAACCGGCTCTCCCTGGTCCTAATCCAACATCTTAAGCACTATAGCCTTCTGGTTTCAGTGTTTTTGCCACACCAAGACCGCTTCCTAAACACCAGAAGTTCTGACTTTTCCAAGCACAGCTGATTTGGAAGGGATAACTGAGCACAATATACCCAAGTATGTTGTATCTTCATAAGGGACACGCGGTGGCTCAGTGGCTAACACGCTGAGCTTGTTGATCAGAAAGGCAAACAGTTTGGCAGTTCAAGTCCCTAACGCCATGCATTGGAGTGAGCTCTCATTACTTGTCCCAGCTTCTGCCAACCTAGCAGTTCGAAAGCATTTAAAAGTGCAAGTAGAAAAATTTGGTGGAAAGGTAACAGTGTTCCCTGAGCCTTTGGCATTTAGTCATGCCAGCCACATGACTACGGAGATGTCTTTGGACAGTGCTGGCTCTTGGGCTTTGAAATGGAGATGAGCACTGCCCCCTAGAGTCGGGAACTAGCACAAATGTGCAAGAGGAACTTTTACCTTTATATTGTATCTTGTCTAGTTCCTTTTTTACACATATTACTAATTTGTCATTCAGGAAAGGCGACAAACAGATAAAAGAAGCACGGAAGAGTAGAATACTCAAACAGAATGTAAGCATTAGAGATTTGCAACTATCTGAACTTTCCAACCCCTGATATTCCCAACGGTCATTGTGTTCTTTAACAAGTGGAAACTTTGAATATGTTTTGCCACATACCCTACTATCTCCAGAGACTCAACCTTTATGCAAAAGTTTACAAAGTCTAGCAGTTTCGGTATAATAAGTAATGTGAACTCTGGTATAACAGCAAAGATATGTATGAACATTCAAGGAAAAAGAATATATAAAGTAGTATGCATTTTCCAATATTTTTTAAGAGTGATTTTTTTTTTTCAGGTGAGGGAGGAACAGTCATAATTGATTTAAGAGTTAGGTCTTCCTTTCCAGCCGTTAGCTGTTTATATCTGTCATGTGCACTAAAGCCAGGTTTTTGAGATCTTAGGGAGTCTTTTCTCCTTTCTGAATGGAAGGAAGAGAGAAATGGCTTTAGGAGATGGGCTAAACAGCTTACTGTGTCAGAAAATCACAAAGCAGATGTGTTTTTGAAGTACGAGAGGTTGCAGATTATCCTTACTACCTGTACATTGCAGCAGAATTCAGAATGCTGCTTTGTGAATCTGACCTGTAGATTTAGCACAAGAGATGGGAAAATAAAGTTGCTGGATGCCACCTGCTGTGCCCTTTTCATCCATGCATAAGGAATCCTTCAAGACTCATATATGCCATTGTCTTTGAACTGCAACCTTGGCAGAAGTTAGATATACATCTGTCCTGTCCGCTTTCAAATTTTTTGAAAAGGGTGGCACTGTAAATCTGTGTGGTTCTGATTTATGCTTTGTTCATGGTAGGTTATTTACTGGGATGACAAAGATTTATAATCCCTTCTAGCCAATGAAACTCAATTTTCCAAAACTGCTGGTGTTGTTAGTTTAGAAATTAATGCAGAAAGATAAAAGTAAGAAGAGGAGGAGGAGGGGAGGCTCAGAGAATTCCAACAAGGCATTATATCACCCCTGAACTAAAGTTACTTGCTATATTATGAATATAGTTATCTATAAGCAATAAAGATAAATAAATGAATAAATAATTTCTATTCTTTTATGATGGCAGTAACAGGAGTTATTTGGCCAATGAACTTGGCCAAATGTTTTGGTTGCTACTCAGATCTATTGCAATTTAATGCTTTTTAAAAACTAATTTGAAAGCTTACATATGCCCTCTTCTCATTAGGTTTTTGAATGAGTGTTCAGGCACAAGAAGAAATGAATACATCAGTTTATTTCCAGGTTCCCTGTATTAGCATCTTGTATTAGCATCTTGCCAATAGGTCCACAATGGCTTCCTCTGATTTCCAGCATGCCTTCTGCCTCACCTGATAACAAAATCACACAATAACAGGGTTGGAAGGGACTTTGGAAATCTTCTAGTCCAACCCACTGCTGAAGTAAGCCCTGGCCTATACCATTTCAGACAAATTGTGTTCCAGTGTTGGAGGACCCACAACTTCTGGAGGCAAAGGCTTCCACTGATTAATTGTTCTCACTGTCAGGAAATTTCTTCTAATTCTAGGTTGCTTCTCTCCTTGATTTGTTTCCACCCATTGCTTCTTGTCCTACCCTTGGGTGCTTTGGAGAACAGCTTGACTCCCTCTTCTTGGAGCAACCCTTCAAATATCGGACACTGCTATCATGTCTCCCCTAGTCCTTCTTTTCATTAAACGAGCTATACCCAACTCCAATTCTAGCAACCATTCTTTTTATATTTTAGCGTCCAGTCCCCTAATCATTTTTGTTTCTCTTCTCTGCACTCTTTCTAGAGTCTCAATTGTCATTCCAGATGAGTCCAAGTCATTTTGAATTCATAAATCAGTTTATATCCAACATCTACATCAGTTACACAGTGACATTTATTATAATACATAATCATTTCCTTATATAGGTTTTATGTGCAAGCCTCTCTTAGTCTGGGGAGAGTGGAATAATAGCCTCAAGTAATTTGTCAGAAGTAGTAATTTTTAATGAAGAGCCATAAAAGCCATTTTCCACAAACTTCTTAAATTAAAAGAAAAATAAAAGAAAAGGGTTTTTTTTTCCTGATCCCAGGAAATGACATATTATTTGAGGTGCTATAGACAGATTACATTCATGAGTCTACTTATTTTAAAGAAAATTTGGGAGATCAGATATGAAGTGCTGTATACCCTATTAAGAAATAATCGACACTTAATGAAGGAGCTTTTTCTGAATATTCTCAGCCTATCTAACTTCTGGCTAGAGGTTGAATTCATATAGTGTGTTGTATCACAAAACTGAGGCTAAGTCCCTCCTCAGTTTGAATATGAGGGATGTGGTGGCTCAGTGACTAAGATGCTGAGCTTATCAATCAAAAGGTCAGTGGTTCAAATCCCTAGCGCCGCATAATGGACTGAGATCTCATTACTTCTCCCAGCTTCTGCCAACCTAGCAGTTCTAAACCACATAAAAATGCAAGTAGAAAAATAGGAACCGCCTTTGGTGGGAAGGTAACAGCGTTCCATGCTCCTTCGGCGTTTAGTCATGATGGCCACATGACCATGGAGACGTCTTCGGACAGCGCTGGCTCTTCAGCTTTGAAATGGAGATGAGCACTGCCCCCAGGGACGTGCAGTCAGGGGAGGCAGGGGAGACAGAACCTCACCACTGTCATCATGAAAAGAAAAAAAAAATGTAAAAGGAAAAAGGCTGAGGTAGTTGCTGCCAGAGTCACAGTGGATGACTCTGCTTAGTGCTTAACTGTGTAAAAAAGCCTCTAAAAACGTGCCTTCTACAGGGGGCGGCAGGAGAACGAGGTGCCTCATTTAGTCTGACTTTATGATCACTCGAGCAGAGCTAAGCAAGGGTTAAAAGGCGAAAAATTCCTTATGCAAAGGAGGCACATGGTTCTCTCGCCTCCTGTAGAGGGCATTTTTAGAGGCTTTTTAGAGTTCTCTGGGAGCAACTAGGTCAGTCTGACCTCAGAGCTCTTGCCTTTCTCCTTTTACATTTTTTTTCTTTTCATGATGGCAGGCAGGAGCAGAGTTGAAATCCTCTCTGAAACAGCTGGAAAATGTCTGTGTGCGGGGAGGGTGGAGGAATTCAAAAAGTTTGATTGCATGCAGAGCCACATTGCCTTTTCAAACACACACACACATACAGACAGCTGGATAAAAGTATATAAGCCTAGCTTCACTGATTACAAGTTTGAAAAGGCAACGTGGCTCCACCTGCAATCAAGGCTCGGATCAGAAGGCAGCAGGGGAAGGTGGGGTATGGCAGAGGAGCTGCTTTCAAGCCAACTTCTGTGTTTGTGTTTGTTTGAGAGAGAGTGAGTGAGAGAGGGATCCAACTTCTCTGTGTGTGTGTGTATGTTTGAGAGAGGGGGGAGGGAGGGAGGAAGGAAGGAGGGGGAGGGAGGGAGAAGAAAACTTATTTCGCAATGGGGGGAAATGCTGTCGGAACTGAGCATGCCTGGCTGTGGAATTTTGGGAGTTGAAGTCCATGTCTAAAAAAATTTGAAACCCCTGTGTCAATGCCTCACCAGCTATAAACCTCACCGCATGTCACTAGAGTCGGGAACGACTAGCACATATCTGCAAAGGGAACATTTACAGTTTGAGTGTTGATTCCCCCTGAAATGCTGTTTTAGTTGCTCATCTGATTGATTTGATGTTACCTGATATGAACAATTTAATGTTAGGCTGTTTTTTGGTTATTCTGTTACCTTTGAATATGGGAGTGTAAACCACTCAGAGTCACATATGAATTTGCATATACTCTATGGATATAAGCCTGGCAAATAATATCAATGAAGATTATCAAAAGGAGTTGGTATGTATCCATGGAGCATTTGTGTGGCATTGCCTGCCATGCATCTTAAGTGGTACTTTTTTTTTAAAGATTACAATATAATATTGTGAATTATGAACAAAATTTGAAACAAAACAACAAAGTTCAGTAAGGCATTTGGGAAATAGAAATCTAAATCTAAAGATAGAATATCTGCAAATCACATCATGATTTTTAAATGTTGTTGGGTCTCCGTGTCTGATTTCTACCATCTAAGATTTTATTGTACAGTAAAAATGTAAGATAATATAAAGCTGGCCACCTTAATCATGTATGTTCTTTTCTGAAAGGTGTCAGCAAACCAGTGGTGGGATTCATTTTTTTTTACTACCAGTTCTGTGGCATGGCTTAGTGGGTGTGGCAGGGGAAGGATACTGCAAAATCTCCATTCCCTCCCCACTCCAGGGGAAGGATACTGTAAAATCTCCATTCCCTCCCCACTCCAGGGGAAGGTTACTGCAAAATCTCCATTCCCTCCCCACTCCAGGGGAAGCATACTGCAAAATCTCCATTCCCTCCCCACTCCAGGGGAAGGATACTGTAAAATCCCCATTTCCTCCCGATCAGCTGGGACTCGGGAGGCAGAGAATAGATGGGGCGGGGCCAGTCAGAGGAGGTATTTACTGGTTCTCAGAACTACTCAAAATTTCTGCTACAGGTTCTCCAGAACTGGCCAGAACCTGCTGAATGCCACCTCTGCAACAGACTATTTTCCCCATGAGGTTTAATGGGTTCTTAACCAATTCTGCATTTTAATTCATATTGACTTTCTTCTAATATATATTTAAAATGACACATGTTGTTTGATTTATAACTGTTTGAGGGAACTGATCGTTCTCTTCAACTTTTGTTAGCTTGGATACTTTGTTCTCAGGTAAGTAATTAGCCTGGCCTATTTTGTTCCTCAGAGACAATAAAATAGCCCTATTAATAATAAAGAAAATGCCAGGGCAGAAATATTAAGATAAAACTGTGGGATACTTCTCTTTCATCATTTCCTGCACTCCTGATGCTCTTTTTCTTTGAAACTTCAAGCCAACTTACAGACTTCTCACATTTATTTATTTATTTATTTATTTATTTATTATTTATTTATTTGTTTGTTTGTTTGTTTGTTTGTTTGTTTGTTTTCCTTTAAATCATTTATACTACACACTTTAGCTTAAGAAGACCTGTTAAAATTTACAGATCAATCGCAAGATACAGTTTTTGTCCTGAGGTTTACAATCTATACATGAAAGGAAAAAGAGATGAGTAGAAACAGTAAAAATAAGACTCACCTCTTAATATTACATTGGTCTTAAGATTGTACCATCACACTTCACTGGAACTCAGTGGTGATAGGACTCAGAAGGGATTCAGTTTAGCAAATTGGATTCTTAGCATGCTAATGCCCTTTATGTTTTCCTTGAATGATATAATCTGAGTCAGGGCAGAGGTGGTATTCAGCAGGTTCTGACCAGTTCTGGAGAACTGGTAGTGAAAATTTTGAGTAGTTTGGAAAACCAGTAAATACCACCTCTGACTGGCCCTGCCTCCATCTATTCTCTTCCTCCTGAGTCCCAGCTGATCAGGAGGAAATGGAGATTTTGCAGTATCCTTCCCCTGGAGTGGGGTGGGAATGGAGATTTTACAGTATCCTTCCCCTGCCATGCCCACCAAGCCATGCCCATGGAGCCAGCAGTAAAAAAAAATTGAATCCCACCACTGAGTCAGGGTAATGTCTAGAATTTGAGTTGCATTGTTCATTTTCTCCATAAAACATGAATGTTTCTTTGTGTGAGAAACATCACATAGAGCCATTCTCCTATATATGCAATTCAAGGCATGTGACTGGGATGAAAGAAGGGCAATTTAAATTTAAATTTAATACAAGAGAGGCAATTAGATAGGCCACAATAAGGAGGACCTATTTGCTTACTATGTTTTCAAATAGCTGTAATGAGGATTTAAAATAAAGATGCTGTAGCATTCACACACACACACACACAGAGAGAGAGAGAGAGAGAGAGAGAGAGAGAGAGAGAGAGAGAGAGATCGAGAGATCTATATCTATATATCTATATATCTATATATCTATATATCTATCTATCTATCTATCTATCTATCTATCTATCTATCTATCTATCTATCTATCTATCTATCTATCTATCTATCTATTTCTCATGTTCAACAAAAAACACCAGAATTGGGTTAGGGCTTTTTGTGTGTGTGTTTGTTTTTGTTGTGTTTTTTGGAGTGTGGGTGGGTGTCTTTGAGTTAGTGATCTGTTGACAACTGCCTGGACAACTCCCCACAGTTTTCTTGGCAAGATGTTCAGAAGTGGTTTGACATTCTTCTGATATTGGGACCTTTTTTGCCTTAGTACCCTTTAATGTTTGGAATCTCCTGCTGAGATTTCTTGACATATTTGTTACTGAATGCCCCAAGATTCACAAGGGGGAAAAATCCGAGCAAGACTCCAAAAAATGAACTTACTACATTTCATAACTTTGTACAACTTCTGGAGATCATTCTCAATTTCATGATAGCTTTCTGCTTTATAACCCACCCACCCTCAATCTTGCAGATATTTTTCATATCTTTTGAAAAATTGCTGCATCAATTTTTAAACTTCTTCTAAAGGTAAAGGTAAAGGTTCACCTCGTGTTGTATAGTAAAAGGTAGTCCTCGCTGTTACGAATGACAGCTCGGCAGCAGCCAGGCACGTCTTAGCCAATCAGACGCGCCTGTCAGTTGCCGAGCTGTCAAGCGCAAGTCTGCTGGAATATAAAAGGGCAGACTCTCTCCAACCGCCACCCCGATCTACCAGAGCAGCCGAACAACCCGGTATACTCGGAACTGCTTCGCTGCCTCTTCTCCACAGACTACCTGGTCTACTTCTTGTTACATTCATATTAGCCGCGCACACAGCCCGGTCTGCTAGTGTTACTTTGTTGCAAGTTACTGTTACTTTCACTCAAGTTACTGCTACATTAAAATTGGTTACAGTGTTACTGAATAAAGAGCCTCTGTCTTCATTCTCAAGTTATAATACCTCGGACATATGTGCTAGTCGTTCCCGACTCTAGGGGGCGGTGCTCATCTCTGTTTCAAAGCTGGAGACCCAGCGCTGTCTGAAGATTTCTCCATGGTCATGTGGCCAGCATGACTAAACGCTGAAGGCCCACGGAACACTGTTATCTTCCCACCAAAGGTGCTTCCTATTTTCCTACTTGCATTATTACATGCTTTCCAACTGCTAGGTTGGCAGAAGCTGGGACAAATAACGGGAGCTCACTGTATTACATGGTGCTAGGCATTCGAACTGCCATCCTTTCTGATCGACAAGCTCAACGTTTTAGCCACTGAGACAACTTCTTATACATACATACCTATTTATCAAATTTGCAATAATTCTCTTATCTGAAGGACTACAAAAGTGCTTTCTTTAATCTTAGCATCATGAATCCTGGAAATTTATTCCTCAAGTACATTCATCCAGTCCCTGTTTATCCTTTGCTGTTTATCTATTGATTTTACAAAGTTTATTCAAAGTACAAGTTTGATGTGCAAAGAAGAAATAAAACTTTTTCAGGATTGAGAAGTGAACTCTTCATTCCCCAGTGAACCAGTGAAGTATGTTTTGGCCTTTCTAAATGATTTTTTTCCTGTTCCTATTGTTCTGTTCATTTAAAAAAAAAAGTATATTGTGTATTCAAATTGTGAATTGAACAGAAGTGCAATGACCTTCAGATCTCCACAGATATTCCATTCTTATTTTACAAAATGGGTCCATTCCAAAAATAATTTAATGTTTTCATAGAACTCTGTTATGGATTAAGGGTGCAGGCAATAATCTATTCCCATTATGAGGAAAGACAACTTTCAAGGTAACCTGCAGCAGTCATGAGCAAGTGACTGTTCATGTCTCTTGACATGCACATTTACATTGTGTTCATGACCAAGACCTTCCATAACTGAGCAAGCTTCTTTATAAAACATCATCCATCTTCTTGAGAAAAAATTGCATTCATCATGGTGACCAAAACAAACAACAACTTATATATAATGGAAACAATTCCTTTAATGCTTTACCTAAAAGTTCATCTTGCTTCTTTGTTGTTGTTAGTTGCGAGGTTGTGTCCTACCCATCATGACCCCATGGACAAAGTTCCTCCAGGCCTCCCTGTCCTCTACCTTCCCCTGGAGTCCATTTTAAGCTCATGCCTACTGCTTCGGTGACTCCATCCAGCCACCTCGTTCTCTGTCGTCCCCTTCTTCTTTTGCCCTCAATCTTTCCCAGCATTAGGCTCTTCTCCAGCGAGTCCTTCCTTCTCATCAGGTGGCCAAAGTATTTGAGTTTCCTCTTCAGGATCTGGCCTTCTAAAGAGCAGTCAGGGCTGATCTCCTCTAGGACTGACTGGTTTGATCGCCTTGCAGTCCAAGGGACTCACAGGAGTCTTGTCCAGCACCATAGTTCAAAGGCCTCGATTCTTTGGCAGTCAGTCTTTCTTATGGTCCAACTTTCACGTCATGCATTGCAACTTGCTTTATAGACAAATTAATGTCACAAACAAGATCATTCAGATCCCCTTTGTGCTAACAAATGTGGTTCAGTTGAATAGTATAAACTTTTCTGTTCTTCGTATGTGTCCATCGTTACTACTGAATTCATTGCGACTAAATATCACACATTCAGGAAATTTCACAGTGTGCCTATTCTTAGAGGTGATCCCAATTGTTAACAGAAATAACAATAGCACTGACTATGTTACCTTGTTTGGTAATGAAACATCTGCAAGAAAAGCACCAAGTTCAGAGAGCAACAAGGACCCCACAGAAATAACAATCTGATTAATGAACTTTTGGCTCACTCCAAATAATGGCAAAGGACTTGTGACATATGGGATGAACACACTGCAAATTTAGGGGGGCAATTCTTGTCTTGATCAAAAATATGTTCATAACATTCTCCCTCTCCCTCTCCCTCCCCCCCCCTCTCTCTCATTATCTATCTATCGAATATATATTTAGATGTTAACCTACCACACTGCTAACAGAAAATATCAGGATGTTTTATAAAGCATAAAAGTAAAGGTAAAGATTCCTCTTCCACATATGTGCTAGTCATTCCCGACTCTAGGGGGCAGTGCTCATCTCCATTTCAAAGCTGAAGAGCCAGCACTGTCTGAAGATATCTCCATAGTTATGTGGCTGGCATGACTAAACACCGAAGGTGCACGGGACAAGTAACACTCACTCCATTATGCAGCACTAGGGATTCATATTGCCAACCTTTCTGATTGACAAGCTCAGTGTCTTAGCCATGAGCCACCATGTCCCTTTATAAAGCATAACTGTATTGCAATCAATCTATCTTGAACACAGAGAAGGAAATGATCCCATCACACATTCTTCCTTTTGTATTTCAAAAACACAAATTACAATAGGCTCTAGGCAAAGATCAAAGTGGAATGGGAAACACCAAATAATAATCAGGTGAGCATTTCTCTTTCCCTGTTCCTGAAATCTCATTTATCCTCATCTGAGATCACTTTGAACAAAAAATAAAAAAGATCCTTTCTCCAAAAGTGATTAAAAAACAAGTGCTTATCAAGCAAAAACTGTAGCAGAGTGCATGATTTAAAAAGCCCTGTTTTTCAGAATGCTAAGTAAATGCATTTTTTTTAGAATTCCTAGGCAAATTTAATATCTTTATTTTTCTAAAAAAAGAGAGACTTTAATCTTTAAAAAGAGTTTTTTTAAAAAAAATACAGTAGAATACAAACTAAGAAGAAAAAGAATAACCATTCCTAGATGAGGTGCATTTGCATGCTTTTGAGAAACAAAGCAAGATTTTCCTATATAAAGGGCTTCTGAGAGACTTAACTGTGAGACTTAACATCTAATTTTTGCATAATGTGCTCTTGGAATAAACTCCACCTCTGATTCAAGCAACTGCTTCTGTTCTTTATTCTCAGTTTTGAAACAAACATGGTAAGATGTCTTCCTAAAGAGATAAAATGTAAGCTGTTTATGCTCTGAGCTTTGGCACCAGATTGGCAAGGAACTGTTTTCCAGGCAAAGGATGTGCTCATGTCCAAACATGACTCAACCTGAAGTATGCTATTCTATGCTAGTTGTAATGCTTTCTACCTTTGTCTTGACTATGTTAGAGAACAATAACTAGATTTGTCTCAATGCTGTTAAAATATTCATGACTGGGAGAGACATGGGAACAAGATCAGCCAATGAATAGGCATAGCAACTAAGCCAGTCAATGGGAGCTTAAACAGATCTGAGTCTGTACAGAGAATTGAAGCAAAAAATTAAGCAATTTGTCTGCAAAAATGAAACTAACTGCTTGTGTTTGCCTGTAATTCTCCTGCCTTGTGTTTACTTGGAAGAAGCACCTGTTGGTATTGTACATTTATTCATCTATTCTTATGTGTATAGAGAAGTTAATGAATCCAGCTGCATCAGTTATCTCTATGTGCTTCTGGATTTGAATTTATGCAACAAATTTTGACAGAGGCTACTTCTGACATGCTACTGTAGTAAAAATACTGGACTGTAGTGTTACTAATTTAGAATAATGAAGGTGAAAAACTAAACTTGAAAGAAAACAATCTGATTCTGTTTTTGAATTTGCCATAAAAACAACCCACTACAATCTGTGTGGCAAAATTGTTGTTGGCCAATGTAATGAATAAAGCTATTCATAAAGTATGAATAAAGTATATTGGAATATTCCAATATACTGCATTCCTTCCTGCCAACACAGCTTTATTTGGATTTATATTTACATATTTGCACATGTAGTGATAGCTTTCATATTTAAATCAGCTACTGTCCAGCAGTATTTCCAATGATGGAGCACTGACTGATTGTCTATTTTGAGGGGTTGGTGCTATGATGTCATCCTAGGAATAATAACTAAATCTCTAACCATTTTCCCCCTTTCTGTACCTCTGCTGTTTCTCCAGCAGCTTATTGAATTGTGCTTTGGCCCAAACATTACAGTTGTGGTAGAAGAAGAAGCTGATTGCTCCCCACTTTGAGATGGTCAAAGATGGACTTTCAGTAATAATTTTCACTTACTCTGGCAGCATCTGGAATGGCTTCCCACTTATGACCAGAACTGATTTTCTTAGGCCACCTTCCAAAATATGTTGGAGACCTAGCTCTTTTATAGGGTCCCTATTTGTTTGATAATTATGCTTATGGCCACTTTATGTTTTCACGTCTTATACTGCATTTTATTGTACAAACCAGTGAGAGAGTGGTAGATTGTGATGGTATAAAGGTGAAATAAATTACTTATAGTTTTCCTGAGTAAATTGAGCAATAATACAGAATCACAGGCATGCTTAATCAATCAATAGTAACAGTTACCCAACATATTATGACACTTATTTGGAAAATTAGTAATTGCTACACATTCAACCAATAGCAATAGCAATAGCAGTTAGACTTATATACCGCTTCATAGGGCTTTCAGCCCTCTCTAAGCGGTTTACAGAGTCAGCATATTGCCCCCAACAACAATCCGGGTCCTCATTTTACCCACCTTGGAAGGATGGAAGGCTGAGTCAACCCTGAGCCGGTGAGATTTGAACAGTCGAACTGCAGAACTGCAGTCAGCTGAAGGAGCCTGCAGTGCTGCATTTAACCACTGCACCACCTCGGCTTTATACCAAGAATGTAGAGAGTCAGTATGTAGAGAAATTGCTGTATCTCTCAAGCGCAATACATTTCCCTCTGTAATGAAATTTTGTATTTTTAGCATTTAAGACTCAGTGAAGGGAAATGGAATAGAATAAAGGACTATGTTTGTGATGACATATATATGGTCAAAGATAATAAGTGATGATGTTCATCCATCGTGTTTGAAGACATCTAACAAGTTGTGGGCTGGCCACGATATGTCCGCCGGTGGCTGGGAAGATCTATACAGCCACAAAATGTTCTTCCACATGTCAGGCAGACATGTGTGGAAACTATTGTTGCAGCATTTGCAGCTCTGGCTTTGCGGAGTGCTCACTTCTCTTGTGCTATCGTTGTCCTTCTGTCCGCAGATGTCTGGCAGCCTTGGTGGATCAGTGTGTGCCATGTCGATCCATCATGTGCCAGGGTTTCCCAGGAGGTGGTGTCAATTTCCAGGGACTTGAAAATACTGTATATGTTTCCCCACACAGCCCCTCTATGGTGAGCTGTCTCAAGGAAAGCAATTGCATGGGGGACAAAGGAAGCGATACAAGACAATAAGGACAACTATGAGAGAAACATTAGGCCTTGTTTCTTCTCTTTTGCAATGCCTGCCTACTCCTTGAGAGACCGCCTGCTGCCAATTACCTCCCACAGACCCATTAGATCTCACAGGGTTGGCCTCCTCCGGGTGCCATCTACTAGCCAATGCCACCTGGCTATTACCCCGGGGAGGGCCTTCTCTGTGGCAGCTCCGGCCCTCTGGAATGAACTCCCCACAGGGATTCGGACCCTCACCTCTCTCCAGGCCTTCCGAAAAGCCGTCAAAACCTGGCTTTGCCGGCAGGCCTGGGGTGATGAGTTCCCTCCCCTCTCGCCATGTATGGTTGTGCGACTGTTGTTTACTTTTATTATTTGTATTTTGTT
Source organism: Thamnophis sirtalis (assembly GCF_051295495.1). NCBI lineage: Eukaryota > Metazoa > Chordata > Lepidosauria > Squamata > Natricidae > Thamnophis > Thamnophis sirtalis. The sequence goes on from NW_028261390.1 coordinate 13,918,275, forward strand.
TTTTATGTTCCCCTTTTTCCCCCTTGAATTGTTTGCCACCCTGAGTCCTCCCGGAGAAGGGCGGCATACAAATAATAAAATTCCATTCCATTCCATTCCATTCCTGATTTATGCTTTTTCGTTCTAGTTGATAAACATTGTTCTTCCTTCTCTTACAATTTATCCCATCATCATTCTGAACTTAATGTTTCTGATCTGTACTGGGAATCAGTTGCAACTGATTCTTTGTTTCTATGTACATCTATATTTCTGTATCTTCCCTGCTGTATGTGGATGAATATAATATTTGTATGCAGAAACAGGATAATTTGACAAGACAAACAGAATTATCCTTTCATAAATTAAAATGAAATTAGTATTGGATATATTCTTTTTTTTATGCAAGCTCTCTGTGCCTTTCAAACAGGCAGGTCCTTGGAGTAAATGAGAATTAATTGAGGGAAAAATTACTGAATAATATGAAGCTGTCACTTCAGCTTTTTAGATCAACATTGTAGATATTGGAATTGTTGGATGCATACCAATCACTGAAATGCCTTCAGATCATAAATTTTAAGATAGAGAGTTGATCATCTTCCGTATGTTTGACTCTGTGGATAATGTTATTATACTGCCTTGAAGAAGATGTTTGTTCAAACTCATGGTATGCCTTCAAACAAAAATAGCATTATTTATTGTTTTTGTTATACTGATGGATTAATTTTGCTGAATAGTAATTTCTATGCTTTCAGTGAAACAAGGATCAGATGTCCACCCATGGACTGTGTTTATATTTTTCCTAGGTTTTGCTCTGATATATTTAGTCATTTTTTGGCCTGGTTTATACTTAGCACTACCATGTTTCCCCCAAAACAAGATAGGGTCTTATTTTTTTTTTGACACCCCCCCCAAAAAAAGTGCTTGGCCTTATTTTTGGGGAGGTCTTATTATTTTTGAGATGCAGGAGGCAGCGAGCGTAGTCACCTCATGGCTGCTGCTGTGTTGCAATATTTTTGGGGAGGGCTTATTTTAGCGCATGCACTCAAAAGCCCGATTGGGCTTATTATCTGGGGAGGTCTTATTTTCAGGGAAACAGGGTAAGTAGTAATTCAATATCATGGAAGAAGAAACTTCTTCATTATAGGTTGTATGTAAATGAAATATACAGATCTTGTTTTCAGCTTTATTATTAGGGTGTCCAAATTCTCCTCTGATTTCTCAAAATTAATTGAAACCGGACACTTAAATGACTTTTCTGCCTGTAACTATTCTAGGAAAGAAGACAAGAGAAATTTGTAAGTTATAGCTAATAATATACTCCCTTATTCAAGGCAGTGAATGCTTAGCATAATTATAATGCTGTCTAGCAATCAATTGCCCAGCAATTATATAGTGTTTTTTCCTCTTTATTTGTCTTGGAATGATGATACTTATAAAACTGTAGTAAAAAGCTTTCAGAAGATGTTTCTTGTCTGGTTTTTCATTTGTTTTTGTCTATTCTGAATTTTGCAACCAGAACTAGGAGAGGAGTCCTAGTTATTTTCAAGTCATCTTAAAAATAAATGATTAAAATTCAGCACTGAATTCAGTCCTTCCCCCCAAACCTATTCTTTTGTTCTCAAATAATTTTCGGAACAATATGTAGGGCAAGCAATTCTGATTTTTTTTTAAAAAAGACCATAAAAAGTGATCTTCTTTAATAGTTTAAATATGAAATTTTCTGTTACAGATTGTCAGTAAGAAGCCTCTCCTATAAATCAATTGAGTAATATATAAACAATGATAAAACTATAGATGATAGATAGATAGATAGATAGATAGATAGATAGATAGATAGATAGATAGATAGATAGATAGATGATAGAAAGAAAGAAAGAAAGAAAGAAAGAAAGAAAGAAAGAAAGAAAGAAAGAAAGAAAGAAAGAAAGAAAGAAAAAAGTTTTTCATTGAATTCTATTAGGGATGCTGTGTTAACTCCTCAGTTGATTTATGTGATTTTATTTTATTTTGGAAAAATTATATGGCTGCCTACTTGCTCATGGTGACTCTAGGTGGCTTACAGAAAATAAAATAAAAACAATGTAGAAGGAATAAAACAAAAATATTATTATCAGTACTATTATTATTATTACTTAATCTTTGGTGAGATTCACAGCCTTTGGGGCTGGTGGGTAGCTCAACTGCTCAAGTCCTAACCAAGGACCTAGGAACTGTTAAGGTAACGTTGGAGGATATAAGCTGTTCCAAGTAGGGTGGTTTTTTTCTAGAATCAGAATGCTCAAGTCTGATAAATTTAGAATTTCCAAATAGCGAGGTAGCCCTTTAGGTATTGCTCCAAGGGCTCCAATTACAATCGGGACAACAGACAATTTCTTTTTCCATAGTTGCTCAACTTCAATTTGCAAGTCCCGGTACTTTGTGATTTTTTCTTGCTGTTTATCTTCAATTCGTGCATCTCCAGGTATTGCAATGTCAATGAACCATACTTTTTTTTCTTTTCAACTATTGTTATGTCAAGTGTATTGTGGGCCAAATGCCTGTCAGTTTGAATTCTGAAGTCCCACAAGATCTTGACTTTCTCATTCTCTAAAACCTTCTGAACCTGATATTCCCAGTGGTTTTTGCTGTACTCAAATCCAAACTTTTGGCACAATTTCCAGTGAATGATCTTAGCAACACGGTCATGGCGTTGTAGGTAGTCAGTTTGTAAAATTTTGCTGCACCCACTGATCAAGTGGTCGACTGTCTCGTCTTTCTCATTACAGAGGCAACATTTACTGTTGGTGGTAACATGTTGAATTTTTGCCTTCATGCAGTTTGTGTGTGGGATGGGGGAGGCAACAATTCAACAACATCATCATCGTTGTTGTCGTTGTCATTATTATTATACTTTATTCATTATTCATTTATTCATGAAGCAGTCAACTAAATGTTCAAAAATACATCACAAATGCCATTGAATGGTGCTAATGGTTGATATGAGTTGTTGCCAGCATCCTAGGTATCAACCAAGTTGTTGTTGTTGTTGTTGTTATTGTTATTATTATTATTATTAAACATTATAGGGTTAGATTTAGATTTGTTTTATTTATATGCTGCCCTTTTCCGGTAGGGACTCAGGGCGGCGAACAACTCAAAGGGGGGAAAGGGAACATAGAACACAATACAAGCAGTTAAAATAGCCAAGAATCACACAGCCACACAGGTCGAGAGGGGAGGGGAACTCGTCAACCCCAGGCCTGCTGGCACAGCCAGATTTTGACAGCTTTCCGGAAGGCCTGGAGAGAGGTGAGGGTCCAAATCTCTGCGGGGAGTTCGTTCCAAAGGGCCGGAGCTGCCACAGAGAAGGCCCTCCCCCGGGTAGTGGCCAGATGACATTGGCTAGTAGACGGAACCCGGAGGAGGCCTAATCTGTGTGATCTAATGGGTCTTTGGGAGGTAATTGGCAGCAGGCAGTCTCTCAAGTACCCAGGTCCAATACCATGAAGGGCTTTATAAGTGACGACTAGCACCTTGAAGTGTATCCGGAGACCAATAGGCAGCCAGTGCAGCTCATGGAGGATAGGTGTAACGTGGGTATACCGAGGTGCACCCACAATCGCTCGCGCGGCTGCATTCTGGACGAGTTGAAGTCTCCGAATACTCTTCAAGGGCTGCCCCATAGGGTAGTGAGAAATACAAAAAACTATTGAGGAATATATTTGGCTAAACCTTTATAGATATTCTGTTAAAATTTGGTCTACTTTTGTTTCAGTAACTTATAGCTAAATCAACCACCTGAATCAGGATTTTTTTTAAAAAAAAACAACCCTAAAAATCATTGCTCTAATACTTTAAAAAAAAAACAACTCCAAATCTATTTCCACTAGGATATGTGTTTCTTGTAGTACACTGTGCTCTTGGGATATCACAGTTCCTTTTTCATGTGAGGATACCCCAAGGAAATTCTTACCTCCCAGCAACGAAAATGGATTTATAGAAGATCATTAGCTTAATGTAATTTTTTCATGCACTTAGTCTAAATAGGTTCCCCTGGAAGGGGAATTAGGCTTACTGGCAAGCTTATTCTGTAAAAGTGCCAAGAAAGCTGCATGCTTACAATCACCAGCAGTCAAGTTGCTTTGAGGGGGGGGGGGTGGCTTTATTTTTTACTAGTTCTTCTAATAAGAATATTTAAGAATTCAGGGAAAAGGTAAAAAGACATGCCTACCAGATTTTAATAAGATAAATTCAGATACTTGCTGCTGTCAATAGTAACTTTTTTTATAGATATCAATTAATGCCATGAAAGGTACAATTTTGGGTCAAGAGCAGGGATGTCAAGCTGGTGTCCTGCAGGCCGGATGTGTTACATGCAGGCCATTCCTATCCCAGCTCCGTGAATGGAAAAACCATGTGACGGCAATGTGACACCGCGAGTTTGATGCCCATGGTCATGAGAGATCAAATCTATGTTGCTTAAGAGTTGTCTGGCTATACTCTTGTCTTTTTTTGGCAGAAACCTGTAATATTCAAAGAACCCCTTAAGAAAATCTATATTGTTCACTGTATGTTGTACAGGGCTTTTGTGAGCTATTAGCTGTTTGTTAATTTTATTTTCTATGTTCATAATAAAGGCCAAAATAGCCATGGGCAATAAAACACTATGGTGGTCATGGTCTAAAGATTTGCTTCAGACAATCTTGAATATTTGGGCTTAGCCAGTGGGATTTCTGGTTTGTTTTTTAAATGAGTAAATTCTTCTGGAAAACTAAAGAGAAATGAAATCTACCTGCAAGGATAGAATATTATCAAGAAATTTAAATGCATCCATATAGGTCGTGAAAGATTTAACTCTGGTGAGTTTTTTACCTTCATGTAATCAATGGCGACATTTAGAATACATAAAATCTCTCTCTGAAAATAGGTAGCCATAATAAACATTCCTCTAAACTTGCTACGACTTTATTTTGGGCTCTTGTTGCTTTTCCGCCTAGATTTCTACATTTACCCCTTTTTCTTGGCATTTTCTTTGGTTTGGATGTATCAGTCTTATAAAGAATAACTCTACTGCGTGTTTGCCAAAAGGGAGAAAAAAAGTCATTTTAGCAATCTTTTCTCCCCCATTTTAACCAGTAGCTTCTAATCTTTTGCCTTTTTAAACACTGGAAACTTTTTCAGCATAGCCCTTCATTTTTGTGATATTTTTCAGATAGAGAAATAAATAATTTAATTGATTTCTTCAAGAAGTCCTTGTATTATTTTTTGAATGACCAACAATGGGAAATGTACACATGCACACTTTTTGAGGGATGGGTAAAGCTTCTAGTTACTAATTAAATTTTCCATTGAAGGGAGTCATTGAAGAGCTACATTAGGGATTATTATCTGAATAAATGTGACCTTTTAAATTTTCAGCCGCTATTACTGTCAGCATATGCTGTAAAGAACAACTCCTGTATCATATCAACACCTTTCTTGTAATTAAGGAAGATCTTTCCTCAGAATTGTGACTACTCATTTTGTCCCAGAATCATTAGATCTGAAAAATAATTTAATATAAAATATTTAATGTACTTAATAATGTTGGAATGTCCATCACTTTAATATTCTTCTTGCTCTTAATGACTTTAGACAGGTTGTCTAATGGATGGTCCATATTTTGTCTGATTACTACTCTGATGTTTTCCAAATGTGTTTGTCGTTGAGCTTGGCATATGAAGCAATTTTGTTCTGTAATAAAACTAATTAAAGTAGGCAGCCATCCACACAACACTTCTTAATGAATTATAATGAGCTCATTAATTGAATCACTCTTGCTCAGGAAATCCACTACTTGGACCTTTAAAAAAGTATAGAAATATAGAAAATCTGGATGAAATAAGTCAAATATATACTTTTCTTTGAATTTTAAAAAAGTGCAATTGAAGAAAGCTATTAAGTTAAATCCTTTATTTGAAAGTAAAATGTGGAGGGAACTTGTGTGCTTTAGGTTGTTTTAAATAACTGAGCAAGAGAAATAATAGATTTTTGTCTTGGTTGATAGTAGTAAATCATTTTAGAGCATCGGATAAACATTAATAGTGTGCATAGAGAAATTGAGAATACAGAATAAGATGTATGAAAGAGATGAAGTTATATCTTTGCTTGCCCGGCTAGTTGTTTAAACATGCCTTTAGGAAATTAATAATAAGTATTCTGCTATTCACTGTGAAAATAAATAACCTTGCCCTATACAGAACAGTTTCTAAACTTGGTGTTTATTGTATAATAATACAAAAGCAGTATCTGGATCTCAGCCTTTGTAAATTCAGGATTTGGGATAACAATTGAGCAGCGATTCCAGGTTTCAGTGCTACTTGAAGTGAAGGAAATATAGGATCTCCAGTCTGTTTGCAGTTGATGTCTGAAATACTTGTTGATTTTTCCTTTGGTGGTAGTCTTACCTTGTATCAGGTGGTCTTTCCCTGTAGCTGAAGAAAGAAAAAAAAAAGAAATTCTGAAGTACAATCTTCATAGGAACAGAGCCATGCGATTTTAACTTCTCTTGAGATATTCTTCCAGATGTGTCTAAGGTTTGGGTTAAGACAGGTGTGTCAAACCCGTGGCCTATAGGCTGAATGCATCACGTGCTGGCCACGCCCAGTTTAGCAAAGACGGAAAAGTCATGATATATCACGTGATGACCAGGGGTGAGTTGCTGCTGGCATTGCTGCCGGTTCGATGTGCATGCCATTTTGCGCACGCCTGGTTCTGGTGACCCAGGCCAGGAAACCAAACTGGTAGGAACCCACCTCTGGTCTTGATGTGTGACACACAAGTTTGATACCTCTGCATTAAGACTTCCTGAAGCCATGCTAGGCTTCATCTGATTGCTACATCCAAATTATCATAGCATCATTGCAAGGCCAAATCAGAGGATTTGTTTACTTATTAACTAAATATAAATGGCCTCCCACTTTACTCACAGGAGAATCTGGGCAGCTTTCTCTTAGATACAGACAAGACACAAAACTGTCCCCTTTCTTCAGCAGTACAAAAGACATTAAAGCAGCCATAGCAAGGAGTGGCAATAAGGAGCCAAGGTGGCGCAGTGGTTAAATGCAGCACTGCAGGCTACTGCTAGATCAGCAGGTCAGCGGTTCAAATCTCACCGGCTCAGGGTTGACTCAGCCTTCCATCCTTCCGAGGTGGGTAAAATGAGGACCCAGATTGTTGGGGGCAATATGCTGACTCTCTGTAAACCGCTTAGAGAGGCCTGAAAGGCCTATGAAGCAGTATATAAGTCTACTGCTATTGCTATTGCTATAAGGACAACTTATTGACAATGACATTCTTCAATTCCTGAATCTCTCAATTTCACAAATGACAAAAACTTTGAAGGATTCCATATTTGCTGAATGATATGGGTTGGGGGTGAAGGAAGTTGGTACCGCACTTTGCTAAAACCCTTTTGACCCATATGAGGTTTCTTTTTAATGTTTAAAAAAACAGCTGGCTTCTTTGGTGGATGTTTGATTTTTTTTTTCTTTTTTATGGTGCTGTGTCAGATGTGAAATCATAGACGGTTGCAGTGCTGAGGGCCTTTTCACTCATCCCATCTCCTGTGGCTAATTTTTAGGAGACGAGTTTCTCTGACAAATTTCTGTAGTGGAATTCATATTTCACAGTATTTTTCCCCCCTTGCCTCAACCGGAATCTATGTTTTTACGTCTTTCTTTTCTCCTTTGCTTTAAAAGCTTTCATAACAAATTGCGATGCATTTGACAGTAATGGCTAAGAGACAGCAGGCTCTGAAATTACAACCTGTTCTTCACCTCAGATGTTCTGGTATTTGCTATATTTTTTTTTTAGTTCTTTCAAAGGTAAGACATACATTTCCCTGCACATCCCAGATGCTTTTTGATAGAGATGTTGCTATATTGAAGTCAGTGTCTCCACTCCACATATGTACACAAGTGTTCCTATACATTTCACTATATTCTTTCTTGCTTGTTTACTGGTGATAGGCTGTTGGGTGATATTTCTTCAACAAACTAAATGCTTTGGTACTTTATATATTTTTAAAAGATATAGCAATAGTTAGACTTATATACCGCTTCATAGGGCTTTCATCCCTCTCTAAGCGGTTTACAGAGTCAGCATATTGCCCCCAACAACAATCCGGGTCCTCATTTTACCCACCTCGGAAGGATGGAAGGCTGAGTCAACCCTGAGCCGGTGAGATTTGAACAGCCGAACTGCAGAACTGCAGTCAGCTGAAATAGCCTGCAGTGCTGCATTTAACCACTGCGCCACCTTGGCTCTTTCATTGACAGTTTGCAAATCCCGTACAGTACAGTTTATAGTCAAATAAATATTAGTGTGCAATGTGTGTTGTGTTGTGAACCTCTGAGAAAAGTAGTTCAAGTTATTTAGCATTCTGGTCTCTATTGTCATGTCTTATTCCGTTAAACAGAAGCCGATGTCCTGTTTGCATGTGATTTGGTATAGACCTTTGGATCCCCATGGCTATTTGTGTGAGCTACCCTTTCTGTGAACTTCTCTGAACGCAGAGGACAACATTTATTGACAATGGGCTCTTAGGCCAGAGATCACAACTGAGTAACAACAATGGGGGGGGGGGGACATCCTACATTCCTATTCTTCTCCTGCTTTCATAACTAATTTCTATCAACAAGAGAGAGAGTAATGGCTTTAAATAAGTGATTTGGCTTGGCTTGGCTTAGTTTAACGGGAAGTGGCAGCTGAATACATGGTATATCCCTTTCCTTCAGGGGTAATTCAGGAATGAAAGGTCTGTATCACATAGTACTGCTTGCTGGCCTTTGATTTCTGGCATTCTCTGTTTTCGGCCTTATAGTAAATATTAATGGTATTTGAATATAGATCAGTGGTGAAATTCAAAAAAATTACTATCAGTTCTGTGGGCATGGCAGGGGAAGGATACTGCAAAATCTCCATTCCCAACCCACTCCAGGGTAAGGATACTGCAAAATCTCCCTTTCCTTCCCACTCCAGGGGAAGGATAATGCAAAATCTCCATTCCCTCCCCACTCCAGGGGAAGGATACTGCAAAATCTTCATTCTCTCCACACTATGGGGTCAGCCAGAGATGGTATTTGCCGGTTTTCCAAACTACTCAAAATTTCCACTCATTGTTCTGCAGAACCTGTCAGAACCTGCTGAATTTCACCACTGATATAGATAGTCCTCGTTTAATTATCACAATGACTGTGATAATGTGTGATTGTGACAGATTTATGGATCTCATTGTCATGGTTATTAAGCAAATTGCCCACTTATTAAGCAGGATATCATGTGAAAGTGTCTTGTGATTTTACTGCTGTCTTCTTCATTGACTCTGCTTATGGGAAACTGACTCTGAAGCAGACAAATGATGATCACTTGTACCCTGCAAAGTGCCTGAATCTTGATTACATGACCATGGGGATGTTGCAAGAAACATAACTGTGGGAACAAATCTTAAAAGTTTTCAGATTGACGTAACTTCACTTTGTTGTTGAAAAGGACAGTTGTTAAGTGAGGACTACCTGTATTCAAAAGGTACAGCTAGATTACAAAACAACATAGATTTGTGCAAGTTTAGCTGTAGTGGCTCCCCATACAACTTATTAATGATGTGGAATGCTCTCAGATAGAGGCTTTCCTTATTCCTTTTCAAAAAAATACAATTAAGTAGAATTGTGTTCTGTTCTGTCCCCCTTCACGGCTCTTAACAAACGCAGGCAGACAAAACTTAAAAGGAAGTCTTTCTTTATCAGTTCTCAGTTCAAACTGGCTTCGAGCCCAGAAATAACATAAATACAAGTCTCCGACAAGAATGCAAAACAAAACTCTTACATCAATGCATTTTTTCCAAAGTCTCCACGAATCAGGGTTTACATGAAACACCACAGCACTTATCCAAGTGTAACAAGCAATGTTGTACAAACCCAGGCACGCAAGAAGGAACGTATGTTGACTCCTGCAACTAGGGCGTGGCAGCATCCGTCCTTTTATCTCCAAACCTGCCTCCCACAAGCCCCAGCTGCATACTGCATCTTGTATCCCGAAAAGACTCTCAGCAGAACTGCTGAGTCAAAACAGTATTGTATAAAATAACAATAGCAATCTCCTTTTTCTGAGAATGGGTTTTTGGAGGGAGAAGAATTGCGAGTATTCAGTAAGAAATGACCAGGTGGAGCCTGAAGATGGTATCATATGCAACCTCAGTTTGGAACCCTTACACAACCCCAAGACAGTCCCCTCATGCATGAATCCCATTGATTGTAATCTAACGTCAACTTGCCTTGACCATCAGTTGATCAGTTTCCTGCGTATATGTAGCTTGTAATAAACTTTTAGTGTTTTGAAGTCAACTCCTGTTCCTGGTTACTTACACCTGGCCAATTCCTTATTTGTCATAAATGCCAGGGCTTACAGTACTTGTTTAATAACTTCAGAATGCTGACATGTATATGAGTTAGCTTGCAAATCTGATGGCTTCAATTTTAAGATCAACAAATTAGCTTGTTCAAAAGAGGGACCTCAGTAGTTTTTATTTTTATGAAGGTCAAGAACAGGGAAGATATTATGAAAACTTGAGAAGGAGAGGGGGACAGGGGAAGGGGGGAAGGAAGGGAGGAAGAAAGAGAGAAAAAACGAATGAGAATAATTCTTGAAATGCAACAATACTTGAAATATGACTTCTTACATTCTTTAGTACATATTATCTACCTGTAAGTTCTTAAATTTCTTGCGGTGCATTCCTGCCTTGAAATAAAGCCTGGCATTGGGAAATTGGGGAAAAGATGATACCAGTGATATAGAGGAATGAAGAAACCTGGAAGAGGCCAAAGCTGCCTGCACAGAATCTTACATCAAAGAAAGCACTTTGCTTTGCAAAATATGATGGCAAGTTCCACTTGCAACATTTTATTGCAGACTTTACTATATTCCCTGTTAAATAAACTAATAAAACTGCTTACACCAATAACTTTCTGGAAAGAGGAGATGGCTAGAGAACCAAGCAAGGTTGGCTATGTAATTGGACACCCCCCTCATCCACAAATCACAGCAGAGGCTTAAAAGAATTACGCACTAACCAAATGGACTTAACACACATGGCTCCATTCACAGCTTGGTTTATACAATATGCTTGTATTTCGGCGGCACTAGGTTACAATATTTGTATTACTAACAGAATATGCTATTAGAAATATCACACATTAAAAGGGGACCCCAAGATTCATTACTTGGATGTAATTATTTGGCACAGTGTGACATTGTCTTTTCTTGTGAAGAGCAGGGGGGAAAGTGCTAAGCCCTTTGTAACATCTCTTTTGATGTTATTATAGGATATAATGAAAGACGAATGCTTGACTCTGAAACTGCAAGTAAAAGAGAAAGATGAACTCATCTCCCAACTTCGTGAAGAGCTGGTAAGTTACAAACAATGTTGGTTTCTTATTTGGAATTTACTAGACCTGCTAAGGTTATTGGCTGGGTCCAATACACGAACTAACAAGCAAACAGAGGTTGAATATGCGCTTACATCAGAGCCATATCAGGCAGATTTTGAAACTGGGAACTTGTCAACTTCTGAAAGGGCAATTTTGCAGGTAAGTCAAAAGGAGGTTGTTTGCTTTATAAACCTGTTCTGACCCCCCTCGTCCTACACCAAAGCACACTGAGACAGAGATACTTCAAGGATTTATTAACATACAGACAGGGCCTTGGCAGCAATCCAGCACAGTCCAAATGTTGCCAGCAATCCAGCACAGTCCAGGCCTTGGCAGCAATCCAGCACAGACTAACCTTGGCAGCAATCTAGCCTGCCAAGCTAGCCACGAGAGTTCTCCAACTTTAATGAATATGTTGACTCCTGCAAAGGGGCGTGTGCACCCTCATTCCTTTTATAGTCTTGAGAGGAGCCTAATTACCACCAGCTGAGTGGAATTATCTCCTGTAACTACGTAACTGTTCCTTACGCCTATTAGCTCTTGGGTGCCGGGCATCCAGGAACAACTCCCTTGGCTGCTCCCCACTGCTCCAATGCATGACGTCGGGTTCACACTCCCTTGTCTCCTCCCCACTGGTCCAAGGCTCAGGTGCCTCCTGGTGGCCAACCAGCCTCTCTGCGCCCTGCTTGGAGTCGGCACCCTGTCCAGGGTCCTCCACCTCCTCCAGAGCCGACTCATAGGACCCCTCGCTGTTGGAGTCAGGTGGCAGCTCCAACGGCTCCTGCTGGGCCACAACAGAAGCCTACAATGACAGTTCCCTTTAATCCCGGATGTAAGACAAGCCACAATTTTTTGTGCATTTTACATTGCAAATATTCTGATGGTTACATACCATAGGCTGATTTGCTGGTGATTCTATTGATATAATCATTCAGTAAAGTATTCTCTCCCACTCTCACTGCAGGAAATACATGAGTATACAGAGTGTGTGTAATTATGTAATGTATTACATATATAATGGGATGTGGTGCCTCAGTGGCTAAGATGATGAGCTTGTCGATCAGAAGGTTGGCAGTTCAGCGGTTCGAATTCCTAGCACTGTGTAACAGAGTGAGCTCCCGTTATTTGTCCCAGCTTCTGCCAACCTAGCAGTTTGAAAGGATGTAAAAATGCAAATAGAAAAATAGGGACCACTTTGGTGGGAAGGTAACAGCGTTCTGTGTGTCTTCGGCATTTAGTCATGGCGGCCACATCACCCCAGAGACCTCTTTGAACAGCGCTGACTCTTTGGCTTTGAAATGGACATGAGCACTGCCCCCTAGAGTCAGGAATGACTAGCACATATGTGTGAGGGGAACCTTTACCTTTGCCTTTACAGAGTGTAAATTTCAGTAGCTTTTCAGGTTTTCATACAACAGTGTACACTTTACACTTGCTGCTAGTAAAACTGGTTAAATGACAATCTATAAACATAATGAAATCTGGAACTGAAACAAGAACAGGAAAAACAGGAAAAATAAAACTTTCCTATCAACTAATGTTCTGACCAACTGCTAGGTATATTCCTCTAAATAAGAGAATTTATTGATACTCCTGTGTAAATTTATGCTAAATATCCACGTGGTTTTCAGTATGTGAGAGCATACACTGATTGCTCCTTTTAATTTGGAGAGGAATCCTGGTAAATAAAATACAAAAATGAATGAATGAAAGTCTGTCTTGTGCATGCATGCATGTATGTACATTTGTATGTATATGTGTGTGTATACATGCATATATGCATACACACATACACAGATATTAAGTGCAGAAAAAAAGAATGGCTCTTGGGAAAAAACTTTCAAGAAAACTTAGTAGAAAACATCCTATTTTCCATTGACTGATCTACCCTATCAGTGAAAATCAGAACAGTAGCTGCAGTTTTCTGCTCAACAGTATCTGTCAAATGTGAGCCATGAATTATTAAGTAAGGCAACTACATCAGTGGAAGTGAGACTGGCAATCCACTTCATTTATCCAAACTGGACAGTTAATTTTCTTCTGGTTCTCTATGGAACAAATACACAATTATATCTTAATTTAAAATATTATTGATTTAGTTGTAAGAGTGTTATGCCAACCTATTTTTAAACTATTTATCTATTGTAACCTGTCACAGATTTTTGTCTTACTAAAAAGACACGTTTCTATTGTGTATCTAAGACTTACAGAGATATACTGTATTTTTCACCATATAAGGTACACCTTCCCCCCCCCCTCTAAAAGAGCATGGAAATATTGGTGCTTGTTATACACCAAATACAGCCATTTTTGGCTTCCTGAAGACCCGCCCCCGCATCTCATTTTATGAAAATTGGGCAAAAAATGGGCCATTTTTCACAAAAACAGGGACATTTTTGCCTTCTCCCAGCCCTGGTGAAGCCTGCAGAGTGCTCCTGGGAGTCAGGGAGGAACAACACTCTTTTCCTTACTTACCTTTTCGAAATCTTGGTGCGTCTTATAATCTGAAAAATACAGTAAGTCAAACTGTGTTTGGTGGTGTGCTTCCAAAACTCTAAATATGTATCTGATACACTAATGACGTAGATGAAACAGTCACATTAGGATAAATTGTTGTCAAAAGTGAAGATAGTTTGGAAGAAGAATCAGCCAGAACCTATTTTGAACATATGAATTTGTGAGTTGAGCTGATGTCCATGTCCAGAGTTTTCCTGAATCTTCTAAATCAGTTTGAAGGCATCTGATTCTTGGTGTTGAGTCAATTTGACAGTTTGACAAGATTGATGTCATCCCTGTATGGTGCTCCAGTCAAGAAGCACAAATCATGTGAACTGATACTACTTTTATTGTAAGCTTACAGTAACACAATTTTGCAAGTGTGAAAACCTCCTTTTTGTTCCAGTAAACTAGGGAGTGTCTCTTCTGACACACTTCCTACCCCTTTTCCATGTTTGTGCTATGATACTTATTTTATGATGGTTGTCTAGTGTGTGTGGCTCTTCCTTCTGTCTCACAGGTACCACATTTTAAATAATATTCAGAAATTTTGAACATTCAAAAGTTTTCACAAACACTTTTGTATGTGATGGTTTGAGATATATGTACCTATTTGCTTATTTATTTCTATCTGCCTGAAGATGATAAGAGCTTTGTGCCATGGTTAATTTCTCCAGAAGCACATAAAATACCTTAGACTGGACAAATTGCATTCTCATCAAATCTAAAATAATATGTGTGGATTTCAGAGCCAATTGTGATTATAACCAGTTCTTAAATACTGGCCATCCCAGCATCCACACAGTCACATGATTATGATCTGGCACCTGAAAACCACCTGGCACTTACAATGGTTGCCACATCCCATGGTTATGTGATCTTGCAACCTTCTCTGGCAGATTCTTGACGAATGTATCTTTTCTTTTATGTACACTGAGAGCATATGTACCAAAGACAAATTGTTTGGATGTCTAACCACACTTGGCCAATAAAGAATTCTATTCTATTCTATTCTATTCTGCCTGACCAATTTAATCCTGCATGGTTGTGTGCTCAGGGCTCCTTCAATTAAACAATGTCATTTTTCCAGATCCTGGAAAGCATGGTTTCTCTCTACCACTGCTTAGCCTCTGGAACTACGTTCCCTTTGTTATCTTAATGGTCTCCACTCTCCTATTGTTTATATGTGACATGAAGATCTGGCTCTTCAGATCACCTGGCCTTTGGTGAGGCAGTGAGATCTTTGGCTTCATCATGCTTGACATTGTTCATTGTTATTTTTTAAAATGTTTTTTATTGATATTATTTTAATTTCTTGGTCTGATTGTTGTGACCATCCAGAATCCTTCATGACCTTTTCATGAAGAGGCTTCTGAGAACTGAGGATAAGTAACCATCTTTAGTTTAAAATGGATGCTTCTAATTTGTGATCAAACAAATTCATTAATTGAGCATCTGATTTCATTCTACCCGACAAACATACTCAGTTTTTTTTTATTAATAAAAAAAATACACAGTGTTTGCCAAGAAAATGTTGTTTATAAGAATGGAAACAGACTGTCCTCAAAATTGAAATGAATACTGCTTTTCTATATTCGTTTTTGAAGACTTCAAGAATGATGTATTATGTAAATACCAAATAAGATTAAGTGACACAATGGAATAGAGATTAAGCTTTTACAGACTGGTGAATTTTTGTACAATATCATTGTAAACTTCTCATACTGTGCCTATCTTGTCCAAAGCATATCTCTAAAAATTTTGTTACTCCAAAAGTATGTTTGTAAGCTATTGCTTCTTGACGCCAGCATTACTCCATTGGATAGAAAATACATAATTCTTCAAAAATAGGGATTTTGGTGTTATAGTAAACAAAGGATTTTTGTGGGTTTTTTTATTTATAAGAGTTCTTCAGTTATTATATTCTTAAACAGCAGATAAAAAAATCACAGTTGGGTTGGACGTCATGAAGAAGATTACACTCACTGAAAATTCCAAGGATGCAATTTTTGCTTAGGCATCAGAAAAAACTTCTTAATGTTCAACAATGTTCAACAACAGAACTGGCTGTCTTGGAAAGCAATTGCTCTTCTCTGGATGTGTTTAAATAGAGGTTGGATTTATCTGGGACCCTGTAGTAATGGATTCTTGCACTGGGTTTAAATGATGTCTATGGTACCTTCCAGGAATTTTAATCTATGATCATATTCATGATTCATCCCTATTGTATATTTTATGGAAGCACAATGTTCTTATTTAGAGCTGTGGTGGCTCAGTGGTTAGAATGCAGTACTGCAGGCTACTTCCACTGACTGCCAGCTGCTTGCAATTTGGCAGTTAAAATCTCCCCAGGCTCAGGATTGACTCAGCCTTCTGAGGTGGGTAAAATGAGGACCCAGATTGTTGGGGACAATAGGCTGACTCTGTGAACTGCTTAGAGGGGGCTGTAAAGTATATAAGTCTAAGTGCTATTACTATTTAGCACTGTTTACCTGCTTTTAATGTAGTATAACCTTTGATGAGTAGAGAAAAAAAAGCTTTTCTGTCACATTAAAAGCTGATTCTTTTAAATGGAAATAGCAGGTAAGAATCTGCTGCTCAGCACTTGCAGTCCTCTTGAGAGTTTCCTTAAGAATGATGAAGGGCAATACTTAGATTCTGCGTCTTAGCATCCTCTCTGGAAAACTACATGCTCCAAGAAGTACAAGTAATCCCTTATTCTACCTGCTGTTCTGGCATGGAAGATTTCGCACAATATTGGGGGACTCACCCTCTTAGAGACTTACACGAAGCTTTCAGTTGCTGTTATGGTATGTGAAGTGCAAAATTAAAATCTATCAGACAAGTTTGGAATGGGATATAACACATTGGCTTTTAAAAGTTAGTGGAGTTTGATTCCTTATCTGGATAGGTTGAGAATTTCTGTTTAGAGAAAATGTGTATCTTTTACAACTGCTTTCTTTGAAAATGTAATTCAGGTAATTCTCAACTTACAACTATTTCCTTAGCAACCATTCAAAGTTATAGTGGCATTGCAAAAAAGTGACTTAAAACCAGTCCTTGCACTTACAACTCTCACAACATACTCACAGTCACATGATCCAAATTTTGGGCACCTGGTGACCAGCATGTATTTGCGATGATTGTAGCCTCCTGGGTCATGTGATCACCATTCCCAGCTGGTTTCCAATTAGCAGAGTCAATGGGGAAACTGGATTCACTTAACACCTATGTGATTTACTTAATAACTGCAGTGGTTTGGTTAAGAGCTGTGACAAAAAAAAGGTTGTAAAATTGGCCCTACTCACTTAACAACTGTCTTGCTTAGCAATGAAAATTCTGGTCACAATTGTCATTCATACATTGAGAATTATCTGTAATGATAAATTGATGGAACATGTGCAATAGAATGTGGAATCCTATGTTTAATCTAGAGAAATGCACGATGGTTGTGTCAGGGTTTCAAGTCACACCCCTAACAAAAGAAAACTCTGAGGCTAGAGTTTCCTCAAAGTTCCATTTTAGTAGAGATGTCATATTGGCACATTTGGGAAAACCCGAATCTGAAAGTTTCCAGGTTTTCCCCACCCAAGTAAAAGTTCAAGTCCATGCCCAGCACCCACATGTCCATCACATGATCCAATCAAGCACCACCCCAACTGGAGATGCCTCCCAGTCATGCCACTCCAGGTGCAGGGCAAGATGTCCTTGACTCTCAGAGAAAGGAATGTTATTTTGACTATATCTATCCCACCCCATATAATCCCTCCTCCCATTTTCCCACAGCATTGAATGTGGCAGGCCTGAAGGCCCAATGCAAAATATGGCTACCATGTTTGTTTCATTATTTTGTTTTATTTTAACATATTTTAATGATTTATTTTTTTCTGAAAACATATACAGTATAAGGGTTGTTTTTTTTCCTTGAGAGTAGAGACAAACTCAGGTTTATCCTTTCTTTACCCTCGTAATATGTTTGAAGGGATATTTTGGTTATACAGTTTTCATGGTGATCCTATGACTCGCTACCATTTCATTTGTAAAACATTATGCTTGTCTAAAATAATCATTTCCTTTTGTATTTAATCTTTGGGCCATATTCTCAGCCTTTATAACAACGTTCATTTATGCTATCTCTACCTCAACTTCCTTGGAGCATTATTCTAAATTAGTTTTTTTTTTTAAAGAAATTGGGGGACACATCAATTTTATAGTAAGGTAGATAAATTAGAGAAGTAAATTTAGTTCAACACATGTTTTATAAATGGTATTAAACGTCTTGCCTTTGACTCTCTAATAATATGATCGATTCTGATAAGTGTAATTCTTATATTCAGGGCAATTATATTGTGCAGCCATCTTTATGGTAATTCCTTGCTCGTCCTGATTTCTATTATTTCATCTTGGGTGTTTATGATAGATTATTACAGGTCCTTCAATGATTTACATAAGAAGAGACAGCTGTAAGTAATTTCAAATCTTCTTTTCTTCTTCATATTTAGGAAACATTTGAGTAGAAAAGAAAGAGATTAGGGTAGCTTAAACATTATTAAAGTGTCAAATTCCTTTCCCCACTTTTACCGGAGAGAATTAATTGCACATAGTCTAGAAAAAAAGAGCTTATCTCAGCAGCAATTATTCTACAAGTCAACTCTGCAAGATACTCCGGAGTGGGAAGATGACAGTATCCAATGAGAAACACAATGTGGATTAATTTCCGATTCCTTGTGCTTTCTGAAGCCTTGATGAAAAGCTGACAGCGAGATAGAATCTTTAATATTCTGTTGCACTTGTGGAGATGATTTCTGCATATTAGTTTAAAGTCTCTGTCACAAAGTGCTAGCATTTTTGCGCCACTTGGTGCCGGATGCAGATAAATAATTGCCATGCCTTCAGAGGCAGGAAGGAAATTGTGATCTGAGGCTGATTCCCTTCGACATATCTGCATAGGAATAATGTAGCAGGAACGCACCAGCAATAAGTGTCTGCCCTTAAGTGCCTCCGGAGATGTTACACGGTGACTAACATTGCTTGAATAACAATGCATTGCATATGCTTGTCTTCTGTTAAGATGTCAGAAGATAGAATGTTAGCTTTAAGAGACCTGGGTGATTTTACTGGTGATTCCTCTTGCAGATTTAGATAAATACGACTTGACTGCACTTTGCAAGGACTCTCACCTTTCTATCACACAGAGGAAGCATAAATTAGCTGTCTGAAGATGTATAAGGCAAGAGGCGTAGCGTGTCTCTTTATTCCAACCTTTCTGCGGTATTTCTTTTTTCTCCAAGCCTTTGGAATACTGAGAATAGTGAAACGGTTACTATATTATATTTTTGGTTATTTCCCTATGCATTTATTTCCGTGTTTCCTTGCTCACATAAATGGGTGAGAAATGAATGCAAATGAGTGAGGAACTCTGCATGGATGGATATTTTATACACAGAGTCTCACCCATTTGCAGATGTCCAAATTATATGCACGGATATTTTGTGGTGAGTGTGTGTGTTTGTGTGTGGGTGCGGGTGTGTGTCTTGGGGAGGGATAACTGTGTGTATGAATCAGTGAAATTTGGGGATATTAGATACAATAATATATTAGTGTTATATAGCTATACAATTGTAGTCCATTCTGTCTAGTCAAATATTAGGCCTACTATAGAAAAAAAAATTATGATAACTTCTGTTGATTTTCTGATAAGTATTATACTTATACTTAATACTCCTTGAAACAAGGGTGTCAAACTCAAGGCCTGGAGGCCAGATGTAGCCTACAGGAGGCTTCCTGGATACACCAAAGGGCCAGGCCTCAGGAGGGCTGCATGCAGGCCTCCTGAGCTCCATTTTCACTGGCACAGGGTTGCAGGAGGCTGTCACAGCTGAAAACAGAGCTCGGGAGCCTGTTTTTACTGGCAAAATGCTCGGGCCGCCACAGGCACTCCCCAACACAAGTGACATTGAGGTGGCCATGGCCATCCTACTCAGGCCCACCCTGGTCCCTCGAAGTCAAAGAAAACCCTGATGTAGCTCTCAATGAAATCGAGTTTGACACCCCTGCCTTAGAAATTGATGATGGTATTTCATCTGAAAGACTTCTATCCAGAAATCCCTTCCTCTAAATATGATATATACTGTTGCGTCCTCTTGACGCAGCCAGCAGCCAAGCCACGCCTTGCAAAAGGCTGATTGGTCCTGGCGCAGCTGCCGGCCGGCGGGAGAATTGTGCTCTCCCCATTGGCCGCCCGCCTGATAGCTATCAGTATAAATAGCTGTCTGGCGGCGCTGTCCAGTGCGCGTGTTCTGAACTTGCTGTTCGTGTTACTGCTGTTAATAAAAGTTCAGTTATTTACCTCAGCGCCTCCTCGTACTCAAAACTTGGTGACAAGGATGAGCGACATCGACCCAGTGCACGTCCCGGCCATTGCTGCCGCTTCTTCCTTCTCGCCTTTCCGTCCTGAGGCCGAGAGTTGGGATGCCTTTCTTGAATGATTTGAAATCTTCCTCCAGGCTCACGGCCTCACCCATCTTCCTGAAGGATGAAAGAGAGGAGTTTTCCTTCATTATTGCAGGGCAGAAATGCTTGCCACCACTCATGCCCTGTCAGCTCCTTCGCCGTCCCATTCAGTTCCATTCAATGTTCTTCTGTCCCACCTGAAGGTTCACTATGAACCGGCTCCCTCCCGCTATGCCAGGCACCAACACTTTCATCGCTGTATCCAGCGGGAGGGCCAGTCCATTGCCCAGTACGTGGTGGCTCTTCGCACCGCCGCCATCGACTGCGAGTTCCTGGACTTGGATAACGCGCTCTTGGAGCAATTTATCTACGGCCTCCTAGATTTGAATCTCCACCGCCGCATCCTTTCCCGCTCGGAGCTCTCCATGAAAATTGCCATTGACGAGGCTCGAGCATATGAAATGGCCGGCCAGTCCACGCCGGATCTTCGCCGTTTCCCTCCTTCAGTCACGGCTTCTCTTCCTCCTGCTTCCATTCACTGCCAGATGGGCCCGGATGAACCTTGGTCTGACTCTTGACCTCTCGGTGGATCAACTCTGGTCCCTCTTCTTCAAAGATGCCGTGGCCTGTCTCAGTTGTGGCGGCCGCCATCCACGTTCGTCCTGCCATTTCTGGGCTGCACTCTGCCACCAGTGAGGCAAGAAGGGGCACATCACCGCTGTGTGCTGCTCCCCTGCTTCAACGCTGTGGCCTGCCAGAGCTCCTGCCGGGTGCTGGCCTGTGTCCGTGCCATCGTCTTCCCGCCAAGAGTGCTATGCTGTATTGGAACCCGAGGGGCTCGCGTCCAAATGGCTGCTGGACTCCGCTTCCACTGGGGCAGGAGAATTGCGGTCTCCCCATTGGCCACCCGCCTGACAGCTATCAGTATAAATAGCTGTCTGGTGGTGCTGTCCAGCACGCATATTCTGAACTTGCTGTTCGTGTTACTGCTGTTAATAAAAGTTCAGTTATTTACCTCAGCGCCTCCTCGTACTTAAAATATACATTTTTGACTAGTGATCCATTTCAGAAATACCTTGAATATTTAAGCACCTACTTAAAGCATTTTGAATTAGTCTGTAGATATGACTATGTTTTTCACATTTAGCGGGAGTTTCTGTTTTTAAAAATACCAATGACAACTTGCATTTCCTGGAATTATTTTAGATTGTAACAGCATAGATTCGGTCTCCAGCATTGTTTGTAACTATAGAGAGTAGGATACAAAAATGCCCTAAATTAATGAATGAGTTTATCATGGAAGAGGAGACTAATGGACATTATATGCATTTCGCTGAATTGCAGATTAATGCAGGGGATGGACTGAATTGATTTTTGACAGAAACATATGGAAATGAAATGTACTGGATATAGAATTCTTCTCTCTTTATCTAAAATATATTGGAACAAATATAAATAATATCCTAATGTAGGTTGAATGATCTACCAACCATTACATTTCAGACTTATTCAGCCTATAGTCATTTCAGTTGTAGAATATATTAAGACCTTTTGCAGAATTCTTTAACATGTAGCTTAGAAAAGTCACATCTGAACCTCTCTTTGCCTGGAAGGTCATTCTCCATAAATTAGTGGCGATGGAAAAAGAAAGTTTGGTATTTCAAATAACATGTTCTTTTTTTATATAGCTATTGAATTTATTTGTCCTGTTTTATTAAGACCTGTTCAAAGTCAAACGCGTTGGAGAGTGCCTAAATTGAGCAAACTGAATCAAATTGAATGAATATGGAGTGTTGAAAACTGTTTGTATAAGAATGAGAATGCAGATTTTTAAAAATTAATCTGAGTTCTGATCTGAGTTCCAAATTTAAAGATAATCATTAGAAGAGAGCAAAGAGTTACTCAAACTTTGCTGCTTCCTGGAAGTAATTCAAGTTTTTATATCCTCAATCTGCTACTACTAGTCAATAGGCTTGATTAAAATACTAAACCTACCTCTTGCACTGATAATAACGTAAGGTTTCCAAATAAATATTGTATTATTGAACTGCTATACCAGCTTAAAAGGGACACGGTGGCTCAGTGGCTAAGGGTCTGAGCTTGTCAATCAGAAAGGTCAGCAGTTCGGCAGTTCGAATCCCTAGTGCCGTGTAATGGAGTGAGCTTCCGTTACTTGTCCCAGTTTCTGCCAACCTAAAAGTTTGAAAGCATGTAAAAATGCACATAGTAAAATAGGGACCACCTTTGGTGGGAAGGTAACAGTGTTTGGTGTGCCTTCGCCATTTAGTTATGCCGGTCACATGACCATGGAAACGTCTTTGGACAGTGCTAGCTCTTCGACTTTGAAACGGAGATGAGCACTGTCCTCTAGAGTTGGGAGTGACTAGCAAAAATGTGTGAGGGTAACCTTTGCCTTTATACCATTAATTGGTTTTGGTTTAGAAACAGTATAGAATTGATATCTTGTTCCTTAACTATGCTCAACATTTTATAATTTCCACTATATATGAATTTATTATGACATCAAGGGATCATTATCTGATGATATAATGACATAATATCAGAATGTGTCTGTTCATTTTAATTGGCCATAACACTTACTTTATCAAGTGGGAAAAGCTTTAAGTCTGCTGCTATCTAATTTATATTAGTTATGTCTCCCATTTATCATCCATATACATTTGGTTGGGTTAGTCTAGGGCAAGGTAATTGAGATAACTGAGAGCTTTCCTTTGGGCACTCCTGTGTTTTAGGATCAAAATGGCAAAAAGCTATTCAGCTGAATCAGTGACATGTGATAAGGTTTATGTTTGGTGAGGCACTGAAACAGGGGTTTCAAATTTTTTTAGACTTGTGGACTTCAACTTCCAGAATTCCACAGCCAGGCATGCTCAGTTCCGATTTAAAGCAACAGTATTTTTTCTCCTTTGCAAAATAAGTTTTTCTCCTCCCCCCTCCTTCCTCCCTATCTCCCTCCCTCCCCCCTCTCTCAAACAGACACACATACAGAGAGAAGTTGGATCCCTCTCTCACTCACTCACTCTCAAACAAACACAAATACAGAAGTTGGATTGGATATATTTTCCAATGGCTTGAAAGCAGCTGCTCTGCCATACCCCCCCATTCCCCTGCTGCCTTCCGATCTGAGCCTTTGATTGCAGGTGGAGCCACATTGCCTTTTCAAACTTGTAATCAGTGAAGCTGGGCTTATATACTTTTATCTCTCTGTGTGTGTGTGTGTGTGTGTGTGTGTGTGTGTGTGTGTGTTTGAAAAGGCAACGTGGCTCTGCATGCAATCAAACTTTTTGAATTACTCTCCCCTCCCCACTCACAAATCTTTTTCAGCTGTTTCAGAGATAATTTCAACTCTGCTCTTGCCTGCCATCATGAAAAGAAAAAAATGTAAAAGGAAAAAGCTAGCTGCTCCCAGAGCCTCTAAAAAGCCTCTAAAAAATGCCCTCTGCAAGAGGCAGGAGAACCACATGCCTCATCTACATAAGGAATTTTTCGGCTTTTAACCCTTGCTCAAGTGATCATAAAGTCAGACTAAATGAGGCACCTCGTTCTCCTGCTGCCCCCTGTAGAGGACACATTTTAGAGGCTTTTTTACATAGTTAAGCACTAAGCAGAGTCATCCACTGTGACTCTGGCAACAACTAGCTCAGCCTTTTTCCTTTTACATTTTTTTTTCTTTTCATGATGACAGTGGTGAGGCTCTGTCTCCCCTGCCTCCCCTGACTGCGCATCCCTGAGCTGAATGTATTACTATAATTGGAGGACAGACCCAAATGCATATTTGGGGCCACATTCAATCCTGGTTCTTCAGACAGGAACCAATTCCATGGTGCTTTGAAAGAGCCTGAATCTATGCTATGTTGAATTAAGCTTATATTACAAAAAAAAAAATGTTTACCACAACTATTCTGACAACAAAACCTCAAAACAAACAGAACAGAAGAAAACAACTAAAGCCACTGCTTCAAGCCCAAACCAAACCTCAAAACGCTTCCAGAATATTCAAAGCCTGTTTTAGGCTTTCACATTGAAATTGCAATAAACCATGAAGTTTAATGTTTGAAAAGATAGGAAAATAATCATGTTGCATAACAATTCCTATATAGTTTTTATAGCTGGATAATTTTGTATTCAGATACTTTATGGAAATTATTGGATATCTTATGAGAGTCACTTTTGTGTGGTAGTTAGGGCATTAGGTTAGGTCTAGGACAGTGGTGGGATTCAAAAAGTTTTACTACTGGTTCTGTGGGCGTGGCTTTGTGGGCAGGCAGAGGAAGGATACTGCAAAATCCCCATTCCCTCCCCAGTCCCAAAATTTCCACTACATGTTCTCCAGAATCTGTCAGAACTGGCTGAATACCACCTCTGGTCTGGAAGATTGGGAGTTCTCTACATGGGGCAGCCCTTGAAGAGTATTCGGAGACTTCAGCTTGTCCAGAATGCAGCCGCGCGAGCGATCATGGGTGTACCTCGGTTCACCCACGTTACACCTATCCTCCGCGAGCTGCACTGGCTGCCTATTGGCTTCAAGGCGCTAGTCGTCACTTATAAAGCCCTTCATGGTATTGGACCTGGGTACTTGAGAGACCGCCTGCTGCCAATTACCTCCAACAGACCGATTAGATCCCACAGATTAGGCCTCCTCCGAATTCCATCCGCCGGCCAGTGTCGACTGGCGACTACCCGGAGGAGAGCCTTCTCTGTGGCTGCTCCGACCCTCTGGAACAAACTCCCCATGGAGATTCGAACCCTCTCCACCCTCCAGGCCTTCCGCACAGCCCTTAAAACCTGGCTGTTCCGACAGGCCTGGGGCTAAAGAGCTGTTGCCCCCGTCTCGAATGGTATGATTGTTGTGTTTTAAATTATGTATTGTTATGCTTTGTTTTTCTTTAAACTTTTTATCTGTATCCCCCTTCCCTGGTTCGAGTTGTGAGCCGCCCTGAGTCCCCTTGGGGGAAAAGGGCGGCATATAAATACAATAAACTGAACTGAACTGAACTGAGTTCTAGTCTCAAAGGCCCAAGCTCCGGACCGAAACAAAAACAGAAGCTTACTCGCTCTAGAACCAGAAAAATGATTTATTTAGGCTGGACTCTCGGCAGGCATTGAGTCCACATTGAGTCCTTTGATGCAAACTGTCTGGCTAAGTCAGCTCTGGGAGAATTCTCCTCCCAGCAGTCTTTGTAGGCTGCCTTAGGCTGAAGCCAGCTGGATGACCTTGGGACAGTCACTCTCTCTCAGCCATAGGCAGAAGCAAACAAACTTATGAATACGCTGCCAAGAAAATTTCAGGAAGTAGTCCAGGTAGAAGTGACCAGGCATCAACACTGGCTCGAAGGCACAATAAATAATTAAAAGTTTGGCTCGGTTATTTTAGCCAACTGCTAGATGTCCCATTCTATATTCTTCCTTTTGGGAGAAATGCATCTTGCCTCCTTTCTCCTGTGGTTTTTAACAGTGGGACAGTGTGGTTCATCAGCATTCTTCTGTCAAATTTAATAATGCGTGTTCTCTGCCCCTACCATTATTTGATTTTTATTTGTCTTAAAAGTGTTGTTAATGCTGGAACTTTTCAGTCAAAATAACTCTTCCCCCACAGTGCTTAATTAGCTTAGAATGATAATAATGAAGCTTCCACTGAATGGTTACCTAGAATGAGGACAAATGATACCCTAAAATGACAATTCCAAATACATAAACAACAACAATCACTGAGCTCCTGTCTCACTGCTTGGGAGAAGAGTCTTTAAAGTCTTCCAGAAGGCTTGAAGGATGGAGGCCTGCAATCTCGGGGGGGGGGGGGGTTGGTTATTCCACAGAGCAGGGGTTGCCACTGAGAAGACATACATTTAAAGCATTAAAAGAAAATCTAGGAAGATTCTCAGATATCCAGGTCATGGTTGTCCCAAAGGTGCTTTTTCAAAACACAACTAGACTTTGTTGTTGTTGTTGTTGTTGTTGTTGTTTGAGAAAGTTAAATGCAAAAAAAGCACCTTTGGGATATTAAAGGGAAGAGAATCTGGACTGTACCCACTATGCTTTACGTGGTGGAATGGGCAGCTACTTTCAGGAAGCAATGGTCCTGTAGATAATCTATTACTTCACTATGTAGGCCTTTAACCAGTCCCTTGATTGTAGCTGGAAAGTCATTGGAAGCTAGTGCAGCCATGGTGTAATATAATGTATTATATCTATTATGTAATATATAATAAAGCAACAGGCTGCATTCTCTGCTGCATTGTAGGTGATTGTTATTTTCAGATTGTCTTCAAATGTAGTCGATATACTCTGCTCCAAATAGAATAGAATAGAATAGAATAGAATAGAATAGAATAGAATAGAATAGAATAACAGAATAGAATAGAATATAATTCTTTCATTGGCCAAGTGTGATTAGACACACAAGTAATTTGTCTTTGATGCATATGTTCTTAGCGTACATAAGGAGAATAAAATACATTCATCAAGAATAATAAGATACAACACTTAGTGATAGTCAAGGTTACTAATAAGCTATCAAGTTGTACTAATAAACAAATAAAAATTGAAAGATACAAGCAACATGGTCATAGTCATAAGTGGGAAGAGATAGGTACTAGGAAGGAAGAGAAGAATAATAGTAATGTTAATAAATTATTTGACAGTGTTGTGGAAATTAGTTGTTTAGCAGAGTGATGGCTTTTGGAAAAAACTGTCCTTGTGTCTAGTTGTTCTGGTGTGCAGTGCCTTATAGCATCATTTTGAGGACGGAAGCATGGTTTTCTACATTGGAGCCATTCAGTTGGAGAAAGTCATCACTCTCATATCATTGATCGGCCATTCTTAGAAGAAGACAATTCTGGGTAGATTATTTTAATAGGATCTCCAAAGCATTTATTTTATTTTATTGATCCCTGGGTTCTGTTTTTCCTCTGTGTTAAAGTACGTTTCTTTTTTTCCCTGTAAAGAAAGCAGAGGTATCAATATTCCATTGCATTTTCCATCCATAGGAATCATAACTTGTTCAAACTTTTGAGAATAGTCATTAATTGAAACTTAAGGCCTTATCAGATTGCTCTTCTATCGTAGCTATTTATACAGCCTTGTTTCAGGGGCACGAATCTAGCTGAATCCAGTCCTAGATGATTGATTGGTTTTGAAGTGTTAATGTACTGTGCTGTTAGCTTTAGTAGAAAAACTACTGCTATTTTTCATCTTTTTTCATCTTTTTAACAGGACTCTGAAATTACAGTACTAGAGAAGCTTCTTTTCATTTCTTAATGTACTAATTCTTGATGAAAGAATCTACAATTAGAGAGAAGAATGGGCTAACTTAGAAGGCCATTAAGGCCAAATAATATGTTTTTAACATTCAGAAGCCATAATATCCGCCTATTTGGAGATTTCTTTGAAATTTGTTCATTGAATGCTATGAAGGGACAAATCTCTCCTTTCCTTTTAGCAAGTACACACTTTTAAAGCCTTCACAATTATTTCATGTCCATCATTTTTTTTTTTTTTTTTTGCTTTAGGATCTGGTCTTAGGAGAAAAAATATCCCAAAACTCAGTTATTAATCTTTTGAACAAACAAAGAGCTACATACATTGGTCCATACATTGATCAATAACATGATAAAGAAAATTTGACTAAGGTTACAGCTATCTATCTAGGTTGGAGAAGTATGAATGAGCATTAGTTTTCTCTATGCTGTTACCTAATGATCATCTAAATTTTTGCAGCCCTTATTTAATAGCTCTAGCTAAGGAAAGAAAATAATAAGGTTTTTTAAAAATGTATTATACATGTAGTCCTTGACTTAGAACCACAATTTTGCCCAAAATCTCTTTTGCTAAGCAAGGCAGTGGTTAAGTGAGTTGCTTCCTATTTGACAACATTGTTGCCGCAGCTGTGAAACAAATCATTGCAGTTGTTAAGGTCAAAAAGCGAGTCTGGTTTTCCCTGTTGACTTTGCTTGTTGGAAGCCAGCTGGGAAGCTTACATGGGGATCCCATGGCCCCATGAGAGTGTAACTGTCATAAATACATGCCAGTTGATAATTTTGACCAACTGACTATTGAGGTGCTGCAACAGGTATCGGTGTGAAAACCTGTGGCAAGTCACTTTTTTTCAGTGCTGTTGTAAATTCAAGTTGCCAGTAAATGAATGATTGTATGTCAAGGACTACATGGACTGGTACTAGTTTTATAGATGAATAGGGGTCTGCATGTTTCTGTGATAGTATGTGTACTTTTAAATTCTGGTTTCCTCAAGCGTGGCATGACAAAACCGCGCTCGACTAAAGCGTGCCCGATTAAACCGCGTCGCTGACGTCATCAACAGGGCGACAACAGCCAGCACAGAGAAAGAAGGGCGCTTTAAATAGCGCTTTGAAAGCAAGCCGATTCAACTTAAAGTAAGGGTTAGCTTTAGGGTTAGCTTTAGGGTTAGCTTTAGGGTTAGGTTAAGGGTTAGGGTTAGGTTTAGGGTTAGGTTAAGGGTTAGGGTTAGGTTTAGGGTTAGGTTAAGGGTTAGGATTAGGTTTAGGGTTAGGTTAAGGGTTAGGTTTAGGGTTAGGTTAAGGGTTAGGTTTAGGGTTAGGTTTAGGATTAGGTTTAGGGTTAGGTTTAGGGTTAGGTTTAGGATTAGGTTTAGGATTAGGTTTAGGGGGGTTAGGTTTAGGTTTAGGGGTTAATTCTAGGTTTAGCGTTTACAGCGTGCTTCTGTCTCTGCACTGTTGTCGCCCTGTGATGATGTCAGCTACGTGGTTTCATCGAGCGCGCTTTAGTCAAACGCAGTTTTGTGGTGGAACCTTCCTCAAGACCAAAAACAGTTGAGCCCTTCTATGAGGGAGATGGATGCAGGGGTGGGTTTCAGAAATTTCAGCAATGGGTTCTCTACCTGGTTGCTGGATGGGCATGGCCATGGCTGGCCTCCTTCACCAGAGGCTATCATCAAGCCTCTGGGAGGGCGAAAACTGCTTCCCGCAGGCTCTGGAGGCCGTTTCCAGCCCTCTGAAACTTCCAGGAGGCCTGTTTTTTCCCCTCCCTGAGCCTCCGCACAGGCACTTACCTTGCATCCCAAATGGGCCGTGTGGAGAGTCCTGGGACCAGTGGTGGATTCCTGGATCCTGCTCCAACCGGTACGGTTGGAACTGTCCCGGCGTCATTCACATGGATGCATGCAGCGCACCCACGCACGTGGTGCATGCGTGCATTGTAGCTGCCAGCAATGCTTCCACGATGCTCCAACTGCTTGTCAGCATCGTTCAGGTGCTGCACGTGCTCTGCGCATGCGTGGAAGTGCCAAAGGCTTTAAAGAACAGGTAAGGAGTTTGGGTGGCAGGGTGGGCCCTCCAGAGCACCATACCAGAACTGTATCCAGTGCTCCGGGCAGGCTCTGGTACATCCGTACTGGGGCATACTGCCTGCAACCCACCACTGCCTGGGAGGGGAGGGGTGGGATTTGAAGGTTCTCCGAACTGGCCATAATGTTAGTTACAAGTTCTTCCGAACCCAGGCAAACCCTTAGCAGCCCACCCATGGATGGATGGTTAAAAAGTTTGCTATATTAAATCAATCAATTCAAACAAATGCATTCTTTCAATATTCTTAATTTATTATTTTTAATTAAAGTTTTTTTTTCATTTTCATAACACATAACCACATGTATACTGTTACATAACCAACATTGTTTTATATTATTAAATATTAATAACAATTAATCTTACCATCAACTCCCCCAAAACAATTATTGGTTCCTCTTCTCTCCATACACCATATTACCCTGTCCATCACTTTCTTCTCCCTCTCTCCTCCTCCTCTCTGTCTCCTTTCTACCCTCTGTCATTCTTCTCTTCTTTACTTCCCCTTCCTCTCTTCTTCTCCTCTCTCCACTTCCCACTCCTTCTTTCTCTTCTCCTCTCCCCCCTACCCTCTCTCCTTACCCTCTCTTCTTCCCTTACCTCTCCCCTCTCTTCCAACTCTCCCTCTTATCCTCTGAGCAAGCTCCATTTTATGTTGGTGGTATTTATAATTTCATATCAATAAACCTCTTTAATTTTAACATCTTTTGAAGAAAAAAATGTATACATATATAGCAATTATATTTTAACACACCCCCCCAACTTATTTTAGTCCAGAATGTGGACCTGATTACAGTTCCCAGTGATTCTCATCATAATATTGTATAGTTGCATATAGCAACCCTCAGCTTAATGGTAGACATGTTACCATACTACCTCCCCCGATGCCGATTCAAAGAACTAATCTCTGACCTACAAGAAATCTGTTACCCTCCTCTAAGTCTGATGAGACACAGCTCCCTCTTCGCTCCCCCCACAGGGGAATTCTGACCCAAAAGATCCCCAGCATTGGTTTGTCAGCAGAATTTATGTGAGGCTCTTCGGAGTCCACATTCTGTCTCGCTGAGGTACTCCCGCTCACTAAACTAAGAAATAAACTAAGAAACTAATATTATTAGTTTATTTTTTTAACATTTCCAAATGTTAAAACTACTACTAACCCCCCAAAAACCAAATTTATTTACTACTTCCATTTTTTTCCTTTTAGTAGCAAGTTCACTTGAATGCTGGTTGACATGAACTTTATCTTCCTGTATTTAACTTTAATTTACATTGTTCACTTTCCATTTTTACTTTCACAGTGAGCTCTTATAAATGTGCTTTACTTTGAGCTAACAAAACGGTGTCACCTGCATAATTCAAATCATTAGTAATTTGAATTCTTACTTTCATTCCAGCTGTCCTCTCTTGCGGTGCTGCCATTGTTATATTAACCGTATAAATTGAAGAGATAGAAGAACAAGATCCATCCTTGTCTCTCCTTTCCTTAATGCACTACTTTTCCACTGTCAACTTCTTAAAGTAACTTCTGTTCATGGTAAATGTTCCTCAGAATACTAAACAGATGTTCTGGCATACCCATTTAGAAGAGAATGTACAAAACTCAGAGTTTAACTGTGGAGTGCTTGATGTTCTCTGAACTTGATATGTTGCTTGCAGATCTTCCTGTTATGAGTCAATAATCTGACTCTGATTGTGTTGTTTCATCTAAGCCTGGGTGTCAGTATTGTCTCCCCACCACCACTGTGTTGCAGGAGGCCAACAAGGCCACACCCACCATGGCCATGCCCATCCAGCAACTGGGTAGAGAACCCATTGCTGAAAGTTTTGAAACCCACCCCTGCATCCATCTCCCTCATAGAGGGGTTCAACTTTTTTTGGGTCTTGATGATCAGCCTCAGGCATCTCCTGTGCAACTGGAACAGTCAGATGATGAGGCACAACCCACCCCAAGTCCCAGGTAATGACATCTGGAAGCAACCAGAGCAACATTCCCTGGTGATACAGTGGTTTGATTGCAGTATTGTAGCAAACTCTGCCCACTGCCAGAAGTTCAAACCCGGTGAGGCTCAAGGTTGAAGCAGCCTTCTGTCCTTTTAAGATTGGTAAAATAAGGACCCAGATTGTTGGGGGCAATATGCTGACATTGTAAACCACCCAGAGAGTTATGTAGAGCATTGTGGGATGGTAGATAAATCTAAGGCATACTAGCCCACCAAGCAATGTGAAGCCATCCAAAACATCCAAAAACTCTAGGGAAGCTTGTATTCAGACAAATCAGCCATCAATAGATATAGTGATAAGCCTCATTTATACATCATTTAAAAAGACAATAAAAAACTAAGAAGAAAATAACACTTCCTCTCCAGCAGCCTACACCCAGATAAGTAGGGATTCACACCAGACAAATAATCAAGCAGAAACTGATTCCCCTAATTCAAAAGGAATCAAGGAGAAAAAAACACACACACACACACAAACATAATTCTCACAGGACAAGTTCAGAATGCCTCAAGAACTCAACACACATATATTTCATAATCTGATATGAAGAATGTGGAATATGCACAAAGGCCTTTCTGTGCTATAAACCAAAAGATAACTTATATCTTAAATGTTCCTGTTCTTCCAGTTATCTCTTTTATGTTAGCAATCTTCGTCCATATTTTTGACAGAGATGACAGCATTTTAACTGTCTGTCCTCCTGCAGCGTTAAAATAATTTAATGAGTATTTCATTTGTGACTGCTTTCCTATTTGGTCTATTGCCTTTCATGTCTTATTTATGATGAAGTTAGTTCTTAGATACTATTTTTTCTCTCTGTATTTTTATATCATTCTGTAATCCTATTGGAAAAATGTTTTATATTGGGCTTTTAGTTTACCTGCATTAGAATTCTGTGATAACTCTTGAGTAGTTCAATTTCAGATTTATGCTTTTTTTTTCAGATGTAGTTGAAAGTAGCCCTCATTTTATTTGTGTGTGTGTGTTTTTTTCTAATGCTGTGAAAGACCGAGGGCAAGAGAAAAAGGGGACGACAGAGAATGGGGTGGCTGAATGGAGTCACCGAAGTAATAGGCGTGAGCTTAAATGGATTCCAGAGGATGGTAGAGGACAGGAAGGCTGGAGGAATGCTGTCCATAGGGTTGCGATGGGTCGGACACGACTTTGCAACTAACAACGATGCTAAAATGCCTTCAATGTTTCATTTGTCCTTATCTAGCCTTACTCCTGCAGAGTTCCACCTGTCCTATTGTGGATAGCCCTAGCCACACCCCTTCTGTTTTACTGGCAATGGTGATTTTACCGGTTCCACCACAAAACCGCGGTAGACTAAAGCGCGCTCGACAAAAGCGCGTAGGTGACGTCATCACAGCGCGACGAAAACAGCACACTGTGAGCGGTAAACTTAAAATTAACACGAAAACCTTACCCTAACGCCCCCAAAACTAACCCTAAACCTAACCCTAAGCCTAACCCTTAACCTAACCCTAAACCTAACCCTATACCTAACCCTTAACCTAACGCTAAACCTAACGCTAACCCTAAACCTAACCCTAACGCTTAACGTAACCCTAAACCTAACCCTAACCCTTAACCTAACCCTAACCCTAAACCTAACCCTTACCTTTACGTGAATCGGCTTGCTTTAAAAGAGCTTTTTAAAGCGCCCTTTTTTATCAGCGGTCGTATTTGTTGCGCTGATGATGATGTCACGTACGCGCTTTAATCGGGCACGCTTTAGTGGACCGCGGTTTTGACGGGTCACGGATTTGGTTCCCTTTTTTCTCCGCGGTCGTATTTGGCACGCTGATGATGACGTCACGTACGCGCTTTAATCGGGCGCGCTTTAGTGGACCGCGGTATTGACGGGTCACGGATTTTACCAAGAACTCAAAAGACTGCAGTATATTTGTCAGATCACTGAATTTGCTATCACATTGAGTGGATTTCAGTTATACTTATACTTACTGACAGAGCCCATATTGAATAAAATAAGAGATTCCAAGCCCATAGCCTATACTTTTCAATACATTTAATACTAATGTATATAAATTAATGGAGTGAATCATAAAGTCAAATGACATGAAACTAGACAGGATGATTAATACACAAGGAAATACATTTTTAAAAGGATTAGATAAAAGGAGTACAAATACTAGAATTGTATTTAGGAGAACAACCACAACGTTATTTACTTGCAATAAAAAAAAAAATCAGATTACCAGATGGAATTATTTAGCTTGCGAATTGTATGTATGTAAAAAAAACATTGACATGGCAGTCAATCAAAAGCTGAATATAAATCAGGAGTTTCACATAGTTGTTAGAAAGGCAAACATTTATTGCTGATGGTGATGAATACCACTTTTTGGACATTCCAGCTTAAGAAAGATTCAGTCTGGAACCGGTTGAGAAGGATGCAAAAGAAATGATTCTGTGAAGAGAGATTACAAATTCTGGATATGCTTAGTCTTAAGCAAAGGTGGCTGAAGAAGGATATAGAAGTACTTTTAAAGCATTTGAATGAATTTCACATACTCATTCTCTATCACTAGAGTGCAGGATAGAAAGCGCTTGATTCAGGTTACAGCAAGGTAGTTTCCAACTGAATTTTAGGGGGGGGGGAATCCCAATTATAGCAACATTTTGACAATTATTTAACTTGTGGAGTGCTGCCCTTTGCTGGAAGATTTAAGGGCAGGCTCGCCTGCTGTCTGCCAAG
Organism: Thamnophis sirtalis; assembly: GCF_051295495.1. Classification (NCBI taxonomy): domain Eukaryota; kingdom Metazoa; phylum Chordata; class Lepidosauria; order Squamata; family Natricidae; genus Thamnophis; species Thamnophis sirtalis. The sequence continues at coordinate 13,952,732 of NW_028261390.1, forward strand.
GAAACCGGTAAACTGATTTGATGGCTTAAACAGCTCCATCCAACACTATGATTCTGTAAATGTTGGAAGTGTTGTTGAACTATGTCTCACTAATTCTGATCGTTGGCTATTTGAGTGTAAAGCTGATAAGATTTGGTATTTAACACTAACTGGAAGATCACCAGTTTCCTATTACTTTTTTAGAATGACTTACCATTTCATCTCTCCACTTTATGAATGTACAGCAGGTTTCTCTTGTAACTAGTGCAATAAATTGTTAGTTCCAATCTTTATATGTGTCATGAACCTGAAAGACTTACAATTTTCAGTTAACGTCTTCAATCAGTTATGCACTGAGAAAATTGTAGTTAAACCAAACATTTGTAGCAAGGGTCTCCAGCCCCCAGGCCGCGGCCCACTACTGGGCCATGACCTGTTTGAAACTGGGCTGTGCAAGTGATGGGCAAATGTGTATGAAGCTCCACTCACACAATTGGTGAGCAAGCACATGCTCACGAAGCTCCACTCGCACGAGTAGTTGTCCCTCATGCTCACATAAGGAGGTCCACTCACGCAAGTGGAGGTTGCTTGTGCTCTCACACGAAGCTCCGCTCATTCAAATGGAAGACACTTGTGTTGTCATGGGAAGATATACTTGTGCAAATAGAGGACACTCAATGTGAATGGAACTTTGTGTGTGAGCACTCTCTATTCTTGCAAGTGGAGGTTCATGAGTGAGCACAAGGGCCTCCACTCAAGTGCCCTCCACTCATGTGAGTGTGCAAGCATAAATGCCTCCCACTTGCACGAATGGAGCTTTGCGCATGAGCACAAGCACTCTCTGCTCACGCATGCAGCTGAGTGGAAAGTGTACTTGCACCTGTGGAGCTGTGTGCATGCATATGCGCCTGCCATTCACATGCCCAACCCTCCCCCCCCCCGAGCCAAGAATTCACGCTAGAAAGATTGGGCGGTCACTGATTTACAGAATATATTCATTCCACTGTCCTTTACAGTTACATAGAGTTCAACTAACAAATCAATTTATCTGTCTTTTAAAAGGTTGATATATTGATGAGCATGGCCAAATTCCTAGATACTAAGATTGAGCAGGTATTGTCCCCATTTTTGGAAAAGGTAAAATCCTATAGATTACAGGAGATCAGCATGTAAAGGGTGATCTGTTTTATTGTGGGGAAAGTTTAATTGTATTGTATGTAGAGGGACTGATTGGGGGAAGAAATGACAGAGGAACAAGCCAGTTTTAGGGTGGGTAGATCCATCTAGTGCTCGTTTAATTAATAAAGATGTTGTGTAAAGTAGTATTCTCGTTTTACATTTGTTTATTTTTCTTTAAATCAATATGTGAATTATTTAAATGATAATTTGGATTTCTATTTCATTAAATTGGCAGAAAGCATATTTACAGCTTACTTTATGGAGATGATTCAATAATCTTTTCTAAAAACCCTACGGAGTTTAGAATAACAATGAGGGGGGAAAAAAATTATAGTAGGTAAATGCAAACTCAGTCAAATACATACCACGTTTAAATGATTTGGAAGTAGTTTTTCCTGTTACTGGATTAGAAAAATCATATGGAAATTATGTGACGTAAAATATTTACATAACTACTGTTTTAACGTTTATCCCCATGCGCTAAGGAGCTTATTTGAGAAGCTGCTAGTGTCTGGTCATCTTGGTTCCTCTGTCCACTAAGAAAACTATTATATTGCAGTAGTTCTTAAAGAGATTGAAGTTTGGGGGTATTTTAAAAAAATGCATTCAATTGAACCCTTTCTTTGGTTTCATTCCTCCGGAGTTTGTTTGGTTTGTTTCTCAGACTAAAAGTTATGTTCTCAAGTACCCTGTTATGAAATACCAGACTACAATTGCAGGTACCCTTTCCCCTGAAAATAAGACCTCCATGGATAATAAGCCCAATTGTGCTTTTGAGTTCATGCACTAAAATAACCCCTTCCTCGAAAATAAGCCCTCCCTGAAATTATTGCAACACAGCAGCAGCCTTGAGTTGACCACACTCACCACCTCCTGAACCTCAAAAATAATAAGACCTCCCTAAAAATAAGTTCAAGCACTTATTTCAGGGGTCAAAAGAAAATAAGACACTGCCTTATTTTTGGGGAAACACGGTCGACATGGTGAAAATAAAAGTTTATTGTATAGTTGCCTGTAGAGGTAGTTCTTGACTTACAACCATTCATTTAGTGATCAAAGTTACAACAGTACTGAAAAAAGTTACTTATGGCCATTTTCACACTTATGACCATTGCAGCACCTCTTCCCCATGATCATGTTATCAAAATTCAGACACTTAGCAACTGGTTCATATTTATGACGGTTCCAGTGTCGTGGGGGTCATACAATCGCCTTTTGAGACCTTCTAACAAGCAAAGTCAGTAGTGAAAACAGAGTCACTTAGCAACCATGTTACTAACTTAACAACTGCAGTGATTCACTTAACAACTGTGGCAAGAAAAGTTGTAAAATGGGGCAAAACTCACTTAACAAATGTTTCACTTAGCAACAGAAACTTTGGGTTTAATTGTGATCATAAATCAAGCACTACCTGTACTTAGCTTCTGGTTAAGATTATTCCTTTTTTCCAACATTATTAGTGTCTGTATTACTAGAAGGTGAATAATGTTTTACAACATACAATTACTATCTTAAATTAACTAGGTGTTATTTTAATTTAATTGAACTCTATGCTGTTTATATTATGGAGTTTAATTTCATAGATTTAAGTCGTAAACATTTTTATTTTTAGAGTCAGTAGATAATTGAAGATTTCTGTAAAGATCTTTGTGTATATTATTATCATTTAACACATAAAATGTGTTGTTTTGTGACTAATTCCATAGTTTTGAAATGACAACTTTTAATTGGTCAAAGATAAATATATATGATTTATATGATTTTAAGAAAGGAGCAATAGCGGGAATATCTTTTTGTCTTCCTGACTCAAACATTGAAAGCAATTGCTCAGTGGCTAAGACGCTAAGCTTGTCAATCAGAAAGGTCAGCAGTTTGGCAGTTCGGCAGTTTGAATCCCTAGCACCGCGTAACAGAGTGAGCTCCCATTACTTGTCCCAGCTTCTGCCAACCTAGCAGTTTGAAAGCACGTAAAATGCAAATAGAAAAATAGGGGCCACCTTTGGTGGGAAGGTAAAAGCTCTCCGTGCACCTTCGGTATTTAGTCATGCCGGCCACATGACCACAGAGACGTCTTCGGACAGCGCTGGCTCTTCAGCTTTGAAACAGAGATGAGTACCATCACCTAGAGTTGGGAACAACTAGCACATATGTGTGAGGGAAACTTTTACCTTTACCTATGGTTTAGGTGTTCTATAAGGAAGTGTTTCTTCTAAAGACATTGGGAACAGAATCAGTTGGTATAGTTCTTTCTCTTTTGACCTTAATTACTTTTCTGCATCGTTATTATTCCTATAATGATGTAGGGGTGTGAGAGTTGGACACTGAGAATGGCTGATCGAACAAGAATGGATGCTTTTGAAATGTGATGCTGGCGTAAATTGTTGCCTGTACCATGGACGGCCAGAACAACCAATAGAGAGGTGTTGAATTGTATAAAACCAGGCACATCACCAGAAGCTAAAAATCACAAGACTATGTCTGATTTCTTTGGCCAGGCGGTGCTTGCATTGGAAAAGGCAATGATGCTAGATATGGTTAGTGGAAAAAGAAGAAATGGCAAGCAAAGAACCCACTGGCTTGATAACATCAAATTGGATACAAAGTTGAACATCCAACTATTGAAAGAAGCTCTGTTTGAGAGGGTAGCATGGAGAGCAATTGCCTATAAAGTCGCCAAGAATCGGACCTGACCAAATGATTAAAACAACAACAAATATTTCTAATTTATCTTCTTTTTTGATGATTTGAAATCAAAGTCCCAGCTCCCCCTGTAAAAGTGTCAATGCTTTACATGTCTATAGATCTATATATTAGTGCTTTATATTCTGTCCTAGGCTTCCCAAGAGCATGAAGCCAACTCCTTGTCCTGACAAAAAATCCTTTTATTAATTTACTGTGAATTCTGCTTATTCACATGCAGCAAAGTCTTTCAAGGGAGGATTTACAGTCACAGACCTCATCTGGCTTGGAGAGCTGACAGGCCAATATCTGAAAAACTTGGCAAGGAGTCTCCGAGAGTCACGAACCAATTAAGCGAACTAATTATCTCCTGTAAACTCCATTCCCCTTTCACTCCTCTTTATTCCTCTGGGAGGGGCCATTCATTCTCCACCTGTGGCCTTACTCCCAACTCAACCCCTGTTCTTTAGCTGTTCCCTTCTCCTGGCAGATCTGCACAGGCACACACTGGGAACAGACTCCAGATGTTTGTCTGCCTCACTGATGTCTGACTCTGAAGGCAGCTGATAGCTGACATATGGCTCTTTCCCCCTTCTGTCTCTGACGTAGAGCTGTCATCAGAGCCTTCCCCAGACTCCAGGACTGGCTCATGTTCCTCCCCAACCTCCTCACTGTTCCGAATTTTCTGCCAGCTCCATTGGTCACTACCTGGCCTCAACACTTTATATGTTTGAAAACAAACTAAAAAGTGACTTTGAGCGATGGCCGTAGCAAGAAGGGACAGTATTTAATCTAACATGCAGCCTTTGAAATTAATCCTGTTGAAGCTGTTCTCTCCCACTAGAGGTCCAATTGTGTATTTACGAAGATATTTTGCTTCTTGCTGTAATTATTGTTCCAGGTTTGACACGTACATTTTATTAGCGTATATTCCAAAATCATATTCACAGCAGTCTTAATAATTATCGGTGTCCCTTTTGAGTGTACTGAAACCAGCTTTTCTTTCTTCTCATTGATTTTCATTTGCCACAGTCTTTTCAGCATTAAGTACTTTCCCTATGAGGAGTAACTTCATTGGACATGTTTTGCTTCACTCGTCGTTTTTTTCCCCTCAGGAATTGGACATCGTCAAGGGCGTTGTTGGGTTTTTTTTTTTCAATTGGCATACCAGCAAAAGCTTGTCAGAAGTCATCCACTGATATCAAATCTTTTTAGCAATTGTTAGATTGCAACTCACATGGTGTTTTTCTTCAACAATTCCAATTAATTTTCATGAAGCCTGATGGGAAAGCTCCAGTGAAGTAGTGCCATAAAGCAAAAGCAGGGTAAGACTGTTAGGAAAGCTCCCTGTTGGGAGAGCGAGTACGTTCAGAGAAGTGTTGTGAGAGTTGTGTTGGAGAACACACAAACCAGCATACAGAGACACTGCAGTTTAAATAGGCTTTTACTTTCGTGGAAATAGAGGTATCAGAGTCCATCAAACAGTCCAAGTCATACATGGATAAGACAGTCAGTCATCAACGTCTTTCAGTTAAGGGATAATCCAAATAACATAGTCCAGTATCATATAATCAGTTCAGTACTCAAAGTTTGCTAACAGTTGCAAAACTTACAATAGCTCATTGCACTCAGATCAGCCCAGCATCTAACAAACCAGAGAGCTATCACTCATTCTGGCTCCCTCTTATGGCCAATTGAGGAAAACAGCAACCAATCACATTTTACAGTATGATTTAAAGAAACAGATACAACATTGTTACATGATTTATGTATTGCCAACCCAACCGTTAGATTATATTCCTAACAAAGACTTAATATTAATCTGAAGAAATGAGAAGTGTTTACAGGCATAAAAAGAGAACAAAGTCGTTTCTGATGGTTGTTTCCACAAGGACCCTGGGTACCATGTAACCATTTGGTTCTGCTCTGCAGCTCCCAGGAATCAAAAGAGCAGTTACGTCTGGATTTGTTAATCCTCACACTACGTTGTGGTTTGCTTCAGTTCAAGTTTGTTAAGTAAAGCAAAAGTGCTGGTTTTGCAAGATGCAAAATTTGGATTGCGGGAATAACCAGGTCTGAATCTTCACTTTTTTAAAAAAAAAAAATTTGTCAAACATGTACAAGGTAACAGGTATAAGTATAAACATGGACATGAAAAAAGGAATTAAATACAGTTAAATCGGGACAGTAGGACAGGGACAGAAGGCACGCTGGTGCACTTATGCACGCCCCCTTTATGGACCTCTTAGGAATGGGGTGAGGTCCACGGTAGACAGATTAAGGTTGAAGCTGTGGAGGTTTGAGGATGTAACAACAGAGTTGGGTAGAGCATTCCAGGCGTTGACCACTCTGCTGTTGAAGTCGTATTTTCTGCAATCTAGTTTGGAACGGTTTACCTTGAATTTGTATCTATTGTTTGCCCGAGTATTATTGAGGTTGAAGCTGAAGTAGTCATTGGCAGGTAGGACGTTGTAGCAGGCAATTTTGTGTACTATACTTAGGTCAGACCATAGGCGGCGTAGTTCCAGGTTGTCCAAAATTTTGAGCCTGGTGGCATAAGGGATTCTATTGCGAGTAATATTTGCTCAAATTTATTGATCTATTGATTTGGTCAACACTTGACCAAGGGACACTCTCAGTCTAGCCTTCTGCACAGGATTATCATTGTGAGAATAAAGATAAGGGAAATTCCCAGGAGTGTTATTTTGAGTTCGCGAACAAAAAGTGAAATAAAAGTGAAACAAATGGCCAATCAAATCACAAACTTTTGAGTTACTAATTCATTCTCGCAGAATGGCAGTGTCAACCCTCCCAGGTAAATCAGACAGGAAACAGAACTAGATGGATTAATTATATATGAATCTACATTAACAGAATCTTGCAAGTTTGGAAGTACAAGCTTCCCATCACTACTTTTAACTGCTGGATCCATTAGGGTAGGTATCTTTCTCTGACTGTTAAAACCCTGAAGGCTCCAGCCTCTCTTTTCTCATTATTTCATAGCCAGCATCTTTCCTCCTCATTATCCAAGGTCATTCACACCTCCTTGTTTATTTAAAGCATAAGTCATGTGCTCCCTGCAAAGCTTTGCCAAGTTACTGAGCAGCTCTGACCAAAAGCAGAATCAGAGCTTATATATATTGGTCTACTACATTGCAAAGGCAAGACAAAGGTAGGGGTGGGGGGAGACACGGTGTAAATTGCAGCATGATTTTGGAATGTTTTATAAAACCCACCCATGTGACATGATTTTTAATAAAGCTTGAGATATTGTCAGTAAATGGAAACAATTGGGTTCAATTGGCTCCAGGTTCCTGACTAAGTCTTCCTATCTCACTCAGGATCAGTTCAGGTGGTGTAAATATTACCTTGCAATGACATTTTAAACAATCCATGATGTGTATGTGTGTGTTTGTGTGTGTGTGTGTGTATGATCATTACAATTATCTAGTGTTTTATACAGCATTTTCAAAAGAAGAGCAGAGTATTCTCTCTCTGTCTCTCTCTCTCTCTCTATCTGTCTGTCTGTCTGTCTATCTATATCTATATCTATCTATCTTATCTATCTATCTATCTATCTATCTATCTATCTATCTATCATCTATCTATCTATCTATCTATCTATCTATCTATCTATCTATCTATCTATCACGTTTATTCATGTTGTCAGCAAAATTCTCCACAAACACAATATCAAGACAGCCTTCAACACGATCAAAAATTAGCCAACATCTTAAGAAACCCCTAAGACAACATAGAGCTAGAAAACCAAGGAGTCTACAAAATACCATGCAAAATCTGCCCTGCAACATACATAGGACAAACGAACAGGAGAATAAATGTACGCATCGCGAAACACAAGAACGCAGTAAGAAAAAAAAGAAAAAGACTTCCTCCCTTTTCCAGAACTTTAAAGCTACAGGACATGAAATTAATTTTGAAGGAACCAGGTTAATCTCCAAAACTGAACACTTCAACAAGAGAATAATTATGGAAGCTATCGAAATAGAGAAACACCCCCACAACATGAATAAACATGATGATACCTCCCACCTACCAGACATCTGGAAACCAGCCCTAGTCAGCAAATGAGCCCCATCTACCACCCAGGCCGTTACAACATGAAACAACCAGCACCAATCAGCACCAATCTACCAATCATGATACAACCACACGGCCAATCATTCCACTTACTGAAACAAAGCCAGCACTCCACACCCGTATGTATGTATGTATGTATGTATGTATGTATGTATGTATGTATGTATGTATGTATGTATATGTATGCTGGTCTTGTTGTATTCGGGTCTTTTCCCCTGTAAGATTGAGATTATTTTGGCAATGTTTCAATCCACTCTGCTCTGCAGTTCCCCCCTCTCCCCTGCAGTCTTCCCCTTCCCCATCACCTCCATTCTTCAAATTCTTCCATGACAGAGGCTGTCAGTTCATTGTTAGTGAAGATCATTTGTATATATTTGGAAGCAAGGAAATCTATAGATTGGGTTCTGGTTCCTCTTCAGGTTTCTTTGTAATTTGCTGTCCCTGCAAAGCAGGTATTTCAACACTTGCTAAAGAGATTATTCCAACAGCAGATTTTACAAGCAAAAACAGCAGTGACAACAGAAACTGAACTGTCTTTATAAGCAGAGACTAATAAGAAAACCATAGTATAGTGCAGTAATTGGAAATGTTCAGTCCATGTCAGAATCTGAACCACTAGAGCAGATAAAATAAAATTCTACTTTGTAGCTGGTTAAATGACCTGAACAAACCCAGTCCGGCAGTTGTTTTTAATTAAAGCTTTTTGTATTACCTTTCACCCTGATCTTTCTGTAGATGTGGATGAAAGAGGGAAGAGAAAAAAAAACTGTGTGCAAGATAGGTGGGAATAGACTCACCAGTTCAAAAGAGGATGCCAAGTAGTATGTTATATAGGTTTGGGGGAAAAGAAATATATATATATATATATATATATATATATGAAGATTTTAATATTCTTTCTGTATACAACACTAATTCTAAAATCCTTGAAACCTTTTTAATTATGCTTTAAATTTATTTAAAAGTGCTATTTATCCAAAGTTCTCGGTTTTCTTATGAGTCTCCCTAATGGTCCCAAGTCCTGCATAATTGGGTGAAGTCTGATGACCTGAACTTAAAATTACCAGGAGCTAAGAATAATCTTCTCATCCCTCCATGAAGAATGGTTGCAGGAATGTCTAGTTTAATTAAATGAAGGACTAGGGGAGACATGATAGCAGTGTTCCAATATCTCCGGGGCTGCCCCCAAAGAAGAGGGAGTCAAGCTATTCTCCAAAGCACCTGAAGGCAGGACAAGAAGCTAATCAAGGAGAGAAGCAATTTAGAATTAAGGAGAAATTTCCTGACAGTTGGAACTATTAATCAGTGGAACAACTTGCCTCCAGAAATTGTGAATTCTCCAACACTAGACGTTTTTAAGAAGATGTTAGATAACCATTTGTCTGAAGTGGTGTAGAGTTTCCTGCCTAACCAGGGGGTTGGACTAGAAGACCTCCAAGGTCCCTTCCAACTCTGTTATTCTATTCTTCCTTCTTTCTCCTTCCTCCTCCTGTTTCCCCTCCTCTGTTTTTTTTTCTATAACATAGAAGATTTTATTAATGAAAATAGAAAGAGGGGGAAAATATTGCCCTCCTTTGTACATGTATTCCCTACAGTTAGATTGTATAAAAATAAAACTGTCAAATCATTTACTATACTGAATCACCCTGATTACAGCACAGTTGCGTATACATAGAAATTAAAGCCTTTTGATATTTAGATCCTTTCCTGAATAGTGTTATTAAGCTTTAAAAGGTAAATTCTTTTCAAAAACTATATACCTTAAAAAAAAAATAGTAGTGGAGCTAGCTGTACTTTAAATCACCTGTTTCTTTTCTTTAAAAAAATATGTGGTCCTTCTCTGGTAATTTAAGCAGCAATATTCCCCAAGTCCTTTTGGGGGGGGGGGAGATCCTGGGAAGGATGAACAAGCAATACCAGAAAGGTATGCTAAGAGTATATACTCCTGGCAAAGCCTCCCCAAATGATGAATAGGCACTTGTACTGGGCCTTGGTGATAAAAGAAGATAACAGAGATAAAAGATCACTTTATTGACCACTGTGTTTTATCTACATGGGAAAAGGCAATGGTAAAGTGCTCCTGTAATGGTCCAAGCAAACCAGAGGTAGTATTCAGCAGGTTCTGACAAGTTCTGGGGAGCCAGTAGCGGAAATTTTGAGTAGTTCGGAGAACCGGTAAATACCACCTCTGACTGGCCCCACTCCCATCTATTCTCTGCCTCCTGAGTCCCAGGGAAGGAATGGAGATTTTACAGTATCCTTCCCCTGCCATGCCCACCAAGCCATGCCACACCCAACAAGACACGCCCACAGAACCGGTAGTAAAAAAATGAATCCAACCACTGAAGCAAACTGCATGGATAGAAAAGACTCAAGTGCACTGGATGGTGGGCCTCTCAGGTTCTGTGGCATTCAATGTGTTATTAAGGAAGAGCTGAGGGAGTATTAATCACATTCAAGACACAGCTAGATTAAAATCATCCAGATGTCTGGTTGTTGATTTTGCCATGGAGAAGAACATCCAAGCCTACAGTCTGACTACAGGACCTGGAAAACAGAAATGAACCAGGCGAATAACTTAACAGTTTCTACCAATATAAAACACTTTTATTGGAAATGAAAATGTCCCCTTATACATAGATATCTCAGAAAGCAAATTATAGAAGGAGATAAAAGAACTGATGTGAACACGGCCAGGCTAACTGTAGAAGAGGTCACAAATGCTCCATTTCCAGTATCTTAACCTAAAATGGAAGGGTGAAGCCAGTTTCCATAGTACAATCTTGAATATATACTCCCTTTGAAGGGGAATACCAGGAATATCTTTTAAGTCTTGAGCCTCACTGATAGGGAGTTTAAAAAATGTTTTGTAATGAAATCAAAGTTATTGAAGATAAATATAACCAGATACTGCCAAAGACCAAGAAATAAAAAGAATCAAACCGGTTATCATAACAGATGATAGAATTTGCCAAGAAGAGAAGCTAAATCCAACAAAGATAAAGAATCAAGAAGAAACAGACTAAAACAAAAACAAAAACCAAGAATACCTAAATTTACTGCTGTTAAAACAGCTATAATAATAGAATATTGCAAGTATGGATGTGCTCCCTTTCCTTCCTCTTTTGTTTTATCAGAATTAGCTAGTGGGGGTCTCTCTGAGGTATTTTCACAACCACTTTTTTGGTTTGGGTTCAAATTTTATTTGTATGTATGTGATCGTTGCTTCGATTGTATATCTTCCCTTTGTCCTTCAAGGCCATCCTTTTTATTCACTACAGAATTAAACAAAGAGAATTGTTGAAAGAGATAAGAAGCCATATTATAACAAGATCTGTAAAGACACTGAAGATGGAATCAGATGTTGAAAAACAAGGAAAGGCTTTCAAAAGAATTCCAATCGTAGAAAGAGATTCCAAGATCAAATTGATATGCTAAATGATACCAACAGACAGATAATAATTGATTCAAAGAAGATCAAGAAAAGATTCAAAGGGTATACTGAAGTTCTATACAGTAGAGATGAAGTATCCAAAATATTTTCGAAGAGTGTCTCTGTTTATAAGAAAATCTAATATTAGAAAATGAAGTTACATCTACATCCAAGTTATTTCCAAGTTGAAAGCTACTGAAATAACTATGGAAGTATGTCAAACAACAGAAGAAGAATCACAGCTGGTTTGAATCAAGCTATGCCAGGACAACTGGAAAATGACACAGTGGCCATTAGAAAAATTCAACTAATATACCACTATCAAAGAAAGTAAACTTAATAGAGTGGTAAACTAGGATACCATGCATTTATTTTCCCAGGCCAGAAAAATAATGCTTAGAATTATTCAATAAAGATTACAGCCCTACATGGAAAGGGAGGTACCAGATGTTCAAGCTGATTCTAGAAAAGTCTGAGGCTCAAGAGAATTATTTGCTGATGAATTTATTTATTAAATGTATTCAATTATTATTAAATTTAAATTTAAATGCTGGATAATTGAGAAAGCTAATGAAGATTGAAAAATACTCAGAATGTGTTTCATAATTATCAAACATCTTTGATTGTGTTGACTTTATCAAGCTGTGGAATGTCCTTCAAAAATCAGAATTCTGGAACATCTCATTGCCTTTGTATATAGCCTATACACAAGGCAGGAAGCCACAGTGAAAACAGAACATGGTTAAATAGATTAAATCCATATTGGCAAAGAGGGTCAGCCTTACTTATTTAGCTTATATGCAGAACATATATTGTGGGAGACTGGATTGGAAAGCAAAGAGCATGGATGAAATTTAAAAAAAAAACATAAATAATCTCCATTATGCTGCTTACATTAGCTACTCATGGCTCTCTGATATTAAGAAGCACAGTGAAAAATGGGGAAAAGATAAAATATAAAGAAGACATAACTAATGGCAGCAGGTTAGGAACCAGCTTCAAAACTGATAATGAAGACTCTGAAATGATAGATAGATCTATTTCTGGGATTGACTGTCACCAGTCAATGAACTAGCAGCTGAGAAATATACCCATCAACTAGTATCTCATGAAGTAGAAATGAAATCCTTGGAAGGCTTGGAATCAATTGGAATCCTTGGAACTGATACTGAGATGTGATGTGTCTAAACCTAAAAATATCAAACTCATGCCGGTAGTGATTTTCCTGTCACATTCTATGGAAATGAAAGTTGGACTTGAAGAAACTGAACTTGATTGCACACCTTCAACTTGATAAAAGTAAATAGTTTTATGTAAAACTCAAACCGGAAAACTTAGCCGTAGTTAATATACGAAAGTTTTCCTTAGAGAGCAACATGACCACTAGTAATACCCTCTTTCCTTACATAGTCCCTAATATAAGTGGAATTACACCTGATATAATAATAGTTGAAAAGAAAAAAGTTTGGTTCATTGACATTACAATACCTGATGATGCTCGAATTGAAGATAAGCAGCAAGAAAAAAATCACAAAGTACTGGGACTTGTAAATTGAAGTTGAGCGACTGTGGAAAAAGAAATTGTTTGTAGTCCCGATTGTAATTGGAGCCCTTCGGGCAATACCTAAAGGGCTACCTCGTTATTTGGAAATTCTAAATTTATCGGACTTGAATATTCTAACTCTACAAAAAACCACCCTACTTGAAACAGCTTATATCCTCCGACGTTACCATAACAGTTCCTAGGTCCTTGGTTAGGACTCGAGCTGTTGAGCTACCAACCAGCCCCAAAGGCTGTGAATCTCACCAAAAATTAACAACAACAACAACAACAACAACAACAACATCATCATCATCATCATCATCACAACAACAACAACAATAGTAGTAGTAGTAGTAGCAGGTAGACTGAGCCGAGGTGGCGCAGTGGTTAAATGCAACACTGCAGGCTACTTCAGCTGACTGCAGTTCAGCAGTTCAGCTGTTCAAATCTCACCGGCTCAGGGTTGACTCAGCCTTCCATCCTTCCGAGGTGGGTGAAGTGAGGACCCGGATTGTTGGGGGCAATATGCTGACTCTGTAAACTGCTTAGAGAGGGCTGAAAGCCCTATGAAGCGGTATATAAATCTAACTGCTATTGCTATTGCTACTGCAAAACAGAATGCCAGCTTCAAGTCTCATGATTTTATTAAGCTGTTTAGGGAACTAGTACTTATTTTACTAATGTTCATAATTTTTAAACAGTTAAAAAATGTTGAAACAGAATGCTTAATATTAGCATGAACATATTAGATAGCAGGAATTGGCCAGTAATGTGTTTCATTTCTTTGGTGATGCCATTTGTGCAATTTCCTAAGTGAAATGAAAAAGGGGTAATTATCAAGATGTTTTGGAGATAAATCATCTGTTGTATGAGATTTCATTTATACACTTATTAAGCTTCTGCAGTAAAAAAATATTTGCTGAAGAGAATGTGTTCTTCCACCAAGATCCATATGTTGTAAAAGTTTGTGTACTTTAAAATAACTGACGGACAGTAGGTTAATATCTCCACACTTGGACAAAGATTGAATTCTACAATGAAATGTTAACACTGTTTTCAGTGTTATTCTACAATTAAATTCTACAATGAAAATGTTATCTAAGTTTCGCTAAGAAATGGTTTGATAGGGAAATTATTCAAGGGTGGGACCTAAAAGGTGGGGAAAACAACCTTTAACACACCTGGAAACAATCATATGTGATTTGGGTTTCAATATAATTGCAATTTTAGATAAGTAATGCAGTCTAGAGGTATACCTAACATAGGATGCACTGTGTGCAATTACCATTAAGAAAGACAATTACACTGATTAAATATGAAAAGCAAAATAAACCGGTTACTTTTCTTTGAATTTCATTCCACAGGAAAAACAATAATTCCGATCTGAATGATTATACTGTGAAAACATCAGGGGTGGGTTCCTGCCAGTTCTAACCTCTTCTATAGAAGATCTACAGTGCTGTTTAGAACCGGTTCCAGCTCCCTCCCTCCGTCTGTCCGCACATCATCAAGATGAAGAGCGAGAGGAGGAATTCTGGGAGTTCAAGTCCACAAGTCTTAAAGCTGTCAAGTTTGAACACCCCTGGTTTTTTTTTTTCTAAAGGGTTAGGGGTGCAAGGGTCTTGTAACTTGATAGCTTTAAGACTTGCATGCTTCAAATGCCAGAGTTTCTGAGCCAATATTTTGGTTGCTAAGTAAGAACGTTGTTAAGTGAGTTTCACCACATTTTACAAGTTGGCCACGCCCACCCAGTCACATGGCTGGCAAGCCACTCCCATCCGGTCACATGGCTGGCAAGCCACTCCCACAAAGCAGGCCACACCTACAGAAGAGGTTCTAAAAATTTTTGAAACCCATCATTGGAAAACATATAAATTTGAACAAGTGATATTTGTAGAAATTCACCCTTATGCATTAGCTCCATTTCCACAAATTTAAATTTAATTCATGGAATTTAAGCATTTAAAAAAAATCTGTCTCCTCTGATATATAAAGAAGGAAACAGTTAAAAGATTTATCCAAAAAACAATTCTAGGAATCCTGGGAGAATTGATAAAAAATATTTTCAGCCACACTGGCACTTAAAATCATTTTTTATACAGTACATATAGCCTAATAGCAGTAGTTCCTTGACTATCCTCACAGTGTGAGAGTTTTTATGATTATTGCCAACTATCAGAGAACTTATTTTGGACTTGAGATTCTCACCTAGCTTGAGGCTACCAGTCTGAAGTTAACAGCTCATTAACCAGATAGAAAATGATTGGTTGCCAGGAATTGCTAAATGAGCTTAGTATATAAAGCTCAGTATACAATTGTTTTTGTTCTTATTCCAATTCCACCTCAGGTGCAAATGTCCATTTAGTTTCTAAGATTGTACTACTTTCCTCTATAACTTTCTCGTCCTTCCGAATTTTACTGATGTACAAACCTTATGTACCGATAGAGGGTATCAAAAGTATAACTTTTCTATTAACTGTTACATTAGGATGTTACTATTGGAGCTTTTCAGATAGGCCACATAAATCTCTAGTAAGATGTTAAATTCATGCAGTCCTTTAGGTATCACTTGATTTTCATTCATTGTCAGCTTCTCTGAATTTAGTAAGAGGAGCTCTTAATTTGAAACAACAAACAAAAACTGTGACTCTGTGCTTAGAAAGGAGTCCAGAGGTTTTCATTTTACCTTTAATGCCACACGCATTGTTTGTACCAATTGTTCTGATCCAGGCTTTCTTAAAAAGCATGGAGCAGAGTCTTGGTTCTGGCAAAACCTCTTTTATTTACATGAGTGTTAATTCCTTTCATTCACAGTCAGCAAGTCCTGGCAAACAGTCTTTCAGAGGAATATTTATCAACACGAACCTTATCTCACTTGGAGAGCTGCCATATAACTAGTTTCCAAATGCAGGGCAAGGCACTGTCTCTTTCTTTCCTTCTACATTTTTCAGTATCAGGATTCCTTCTTTATAAAACAATTGTGGTGTGTATCAGTCAGGATCATTCAGACAGCAACAAGTTTACGTTTTCTAAGCATTTCGTTTCAATTTTCAGTACTACTGTAACATTTACTATCAGTAATTCTCAAATATATTATGTAGCTGTAGATCATAAATGTTTAGCTTAAATTAATCATCACAGCTGGTTGCTTTAATGGATACTTTATAGTATAAATGCTCCAACAGTTTCAATGAAAGGTAGTAAACCAAACACTTTGAAAAAGAGGAAGATTTTAGGTTAGCCTCAATGTCTTGTGATCTTGGGCATTGGCTATTTGTTTATTACATTGGTCCATTTCACAAAGTTTGATTTATTGGACAATAGAATAATATGATTCAAGCGACCTCAACCTCACATACATAGTAAATGAGATTTCCGCTGTAGTTTTTGTTAGTTTTTTTTCTCTGACTTTACCAGTCCTTCAATAAAAGAATTGGCTTAAATGTTAATGACAAAAATGTAACAGTAGGAAATTTTATTGTAATTTTGTATGCTTCATTTCTGTTACTGGAGGCAGTAAATCTAATAATAGTAAGCAATATGGGCTTGCAATCAGTTGCTTTTCTCTGAAAATAGGAAATTTTAAACTGTCTAAAGTATTAATGTAAATTATTGGCCAAAGAGTACTACTACTCCCTCCCTTCCTCCTTCCTTCCTTGAATTCATAGTATGAAACTCCAACAGAGCCAAAAGTCAATAGCCAAAAGAAGACACATTTCAACACACTTAATAGAAATGATTTGTGAAATTCTTAAGTGATATATGTTCCTTTATTGCTCTCTCTATAAGGAACCAACACAAGTTTGTATTTACCCCATTTAAAAGAACTACCCTAGTAGAAAACACAATGTCTGTCTATCACTGCTTCTATCTGACCAGATATATCTTTCCAGGTTTCCAATTTTATGCTACAATTTGTTGTAGCCATCCTACCCATGGTTGATTTTTAGCACAAATTTTGCTCCCGCTATTTATACACAGGCCTATGTGTCAATCAAAGCAGAACAATCCCCATCGTTATTCAACCTTATGGAGTTTTCGACCCGAATTGAAAAGAAATACAGTATATGGGGACGCGGTGGCTAGGGGATGTGGTGGCTCTGTGGCTAAGACATTGAGCTTGTCGATCAGAAAAGTCAGAGTTTGGCAGTTTGAATCCCTAGCATCGTGCAATGGAGTGAGCTTCCGTTATTTGTCCCAGTTTCTGCCAACCTAACAGTTCGAAAGCATGTAAAAATGCACATAGAAAAATAGAGACCACCTTTGGTGAGAAGGTAACAACGTTCTGTGCGCCTTTGGCATTTAGTCATGCCGGCCACATGACCATAGAGACATCTTCAGACAGCGCTTTGGCTTTGAAACAGATGAGCACCGCCCCCTAATGTCGGGAACAACTAGCACATGTGTGCAAGGGGAACCTTTACCTTTTAAAGCAATCTTCTTGCAGAAGCATTTTGCTATCCTTACATTAATTTTAAATGTAATTTTAAAGTTAGAGCACTGCTCAAAATGTATAACTTTATTCTTTTATACCAACCATCACTGCAGTTTATCACAGTCTATTATCCTAACTTCTAAATGACCCATTGATAAGAGTGCCGTTTCTTAGAATTATACCTTAACTTATTTTATAAAACAAGAAGACTTGAAAATAGTCACAGGATGGCATTCTTGGGCTGGTCAGGGAAAAGTTACGATGTAATTTATTTTCGACTGAAAGAAAACAAAAGTCATAAAAAGGAGTGACAGTATTCTTTCTTTCTACCTTTCAGAGATATTTCAGCTAAATTTAGAATTGGCCTGATGAAATTCATGAGTCCATTATTTCTGCTAACCATGGGAGGAGATATTTTATGTGAAAAAAATACCCGTCTCAGAGTATGACAAATAGTTTAAATGTTTGAGAAATAGAAGTTATAAGAAAGATTTCTAATGGAACTGTACTATAATGGAATTGTTTTAAAATTTTCACAGTTGTTAGAGGTGTAGATTGTTTGCCGGGTGAGCCCCCATGAGCTTCACATTTCTAAGGTTTGTGATAATTAAGCCCAGGAGAAGATTGTGCATTTCTTCATCTACTATAGAATGTATAATAAAGGAGGGGAAAAGCCTCTAAAGGCTATTCCTCCAGGAAGCCTTTAGAACTGGAAATATCAATCAGTTTTTCAGTATTCTTAACCAATATGTTTAAACTGAGGGGAGAAATTTTTACTCTTTAGTTATTAATACAAGAGAACTGTCACTTTAAAAAGAATGAAAATGAGTAGAGAATCATGGGACAAGGCATTAATAGATTCATTAGGCGATATTTAAGGGCTTAAAAATTAAACAAGCTTACTATTCATAGGTGACTTTTATGAAGTATAAGGGAATAATATTTAAGATGCTCTTTGTGGGTGCTCCTTGTAGATAGTACTTCTAGACATAGTCTTACTTCACAGCTCTTTTTATTTGGTAAAATCTATTAGCTATTTAAAGGGACGCGGTGGCTCAGTGGTTAAGATGCTGAGCTTGTCGATCAGAATGGTCGGCAGTTTGAAACCTTAGTGCCGCGTAATGGAGTGAGCTTCCGATACTTGTCCGAGCTTCTGCCAACCTAGCAGTTCAAAAGCATGTAAAAATTGCAAGTAGAAAAATAGGAACCACCTTTGGTGGGAAGGTAACAACATTCTGTGTGCCTTCGGTGTTGAGTCATGTAGGCCACATGACCACGAAGATGTCTTCGGACAGTCTTCAGCTTTGAAACGGAGATGAGCACCGCCCCCTAGTCAGGAATGACTAGCACATATGTGCGAAGGGAACCTTTACCTTTTATTAGCTCCTTGTTTTATTAACCCCTGAAGATTCTATCAATAATACTTCATTCTTTTTCAACACCAAATTTTAAGACTTGGGAAAGAACATTACAGAGAAAATCACCTCGTTTCACCCACGTAACACCTATCCTCCGCGAGCTGCACTGGCTACCTGTTGATCTCCGGGTGCGCTTCAAGGTGCTTGTTGTCACCTTTAAAGCCCTTCATGGTATTGGACCTGGGTACTTGAGAGACCGCCTACTGCCAATTACCTCCACTAGGCCAATAAGATCCCATAGATTAGGCCTCCTCCGAATTCCATCAGCCGGTCAATGTCGACTGGCAACTACCCGGAGGAGAGCCTTCTCGGTGGCTGCTCCGACCCTATGGAACGAACTCCCCGTGGAGATTCGTACCCTCACCACCCTCCAGACCTTCCACATAGCCTTAAAAACCTGGCTGTCCCGACAGGCCTGGGGCTAAAGACTTCAACCCCACCCGAATAGTATGACTGTTGCGCTTTTTAATGATGTATTGTCTTTATGTGTGTATCTTGTTTTGTTTTTCCCTCCCCCTGGATTGTGAGCCGCCCTGAGTCCCCTCAGGGAAAAGGGCGGCATATAAATAAAGTTAAAATCCAAAATCCAAAAAATCCAAAATCTAAGTTTCCAAAGAAGAATGTGAAGAAAACATGTTTTCTACCTATCTCTGACGCCATCCCCTAGAAAAGGAGCCCTATCACTGAAGGATGCCTCACTACAGTGGCAGAAAGTATGGTGACTTTCCCTTCTCTGTTATCATTGTTTTTAAAATATAGAGAGAAATAGGTAAACAATCATAGCTTTCGCTCCATCCCACAAAACCTCTTCTGATCTCACAGAACCTGTTTCAATTATGTTATACTTCAAATCCATATTTTCATGTTTTCAGTTCACTGATAATGCCTCAGTCCTTCGGCTCCTCACCATACATCTTTCTAAATTTTATGGATCATATTCAAGTACGTGACATGCCATTCCTAATCCATAGGGTTCAATATGACATTGGTCCACCCTTTGCAGCTATAACAGCTTCAACTCTTCTGGGAAGGCTGTCCACAAGGTTCAGGAGTGTGTTTATGGGAATTTTTGACCATTCTTCCAGAAGCGCATTTGTGAGGTCACTCACTGATGTTGGACGAGTTTACGTGGCCTGCCACTTCGTGGCTGAGTTGCTATCGTTCCCACACACTTCCACATTCTTATAATACAGCTGACAGTTGACTGTGGAATATTTAGGAGCGAGGAAATTTCACGGCTGGATTTGTTGCACAGGTGGCATCCTATCACAGTTCCACGCTGGAATTCACTGAGCTCCCGAGAGTGACCCATTCTTTCACAAATGTTTGTAAAAACAGTCTGCATGCCTAGGTACTTGATTTTATACACCTGTGGCCATGGAAGTGATTGGAACACCTGATTCTGATTATTTGGATGGGTCAGTGAATACTTTTGGCAATATAGTGTATATCTTTCATGGTATTGAACAAATGGTGTGCTATCATATTTCAAACAAAATTCAAACATCCTGCCTGCTCCTAAGAGATTGATTTGTTCAGGCTGCTATTGGTAGTCCAACTGTTGTCATGATGTGGTCTACTCTGTTGGTACAATGCTCAAAAGGTTTTTGCTTTTTCCCTAGCTAGACAAACACAAAAGGTCCTTCATCAAATGCACAGATCTCGAAAGCATTACAACATATGGTTCCTACAAATGGAAGTCATTCAAAGTTAATGAAAGCCATTACTGGAATTAATTTGCCTCCTTGAAACTTGCTCAAATATGAGGAGAGTTTCTTGCTAAATCTGCTTCAGCACTGCTTTTGGCCAGCTGATACTGTCTCCCTGTCTCCATTTCTGATGTCTTTGTCCTCCGGTTCCTATCAGTCCTTACTTGACACATTGAAATCGAGTCCAAGGACTGGATGACAGCTATTGTCTCTTCTCACATTAATGAATTGGCTAAACTCCTATATCTTGAAATTGTTGTGATTTACTCTTCTGAAGGTTGGGCTTCTTGAGTCCAGTATGTGTATCCTCTGCCTCTCAATCCTGCTAGTTTCTTCCAGGTGACCTAAAATTTAAACTTCAGGTGATTAATTTCACCAAGTTCCTACTGTCTTTCCTACTGTTAAATGAACTATGAGTTTATATTACTTGTTACAGTTGGATTGTTCATTAATTCCAGGTCCTTCATTTTCTCTAGGACATTCAGGGCAGTAGGAAAATATAGTCATTATAATTTACTGTTCATTTAAAGATGAGACTAGCTCATGTCCCTAGGAATATTATTGTGTTCTTCTTGTCACTTCCCTTATAAACATGTTTCACAAAAGTGGACACAGGAGATCAAAGAGGGAATCATGTCTTGTAACTATGAATGTGTTCCTAGTTCATTTATAATATTCTCATCATGTCCATGAAAGCATCAAAAATAAAAATGAAGCCTACTCTGCAGTTCTAGAAAAATAAATCCCAGTCCAATTCCAAAATGGTCAATGCATTTATTTGATGTTGGTCCTTTTATTAGGTTCATTGTTTAGTTATTATATAGAGACTAAACAAAAATCAGAAGTACAATTCCAGATAACATTTCTTACTATGTCAATAATTCTACTTGACCTAAATGATCAAACTTTAAAGTATACTTTGTTTCCCTGAAAATAAGACCTCCCTGGATAATAAGCCCAATTGAGTGCTTGCTCTAAAATAAGCCCTCCCCTGAAAATAAGCCCTCCCCAAAAATATTGCAATAGAGCATCAGCCATGAGGTGACCACACTCGCCACCTCCTGCACCTCAAAAATAATAAGACCTCCCCATAAATAAGCCCAAGGGCTTATTTTGGGGGTCAAAAGAAAATAAGATCCTGTTATTTTTGGAGAAACACAGGTACCAGTGTGATGGTTCTCCTTCTATAGCTAGGTGTTGTGGCCCAGCAGGAGCTGTTCGAGCTGCCACCAGACTCCGACAGCGAGGGGCCCTATGAGTCAGCTCTGGAGGATGTGGAGGACCCTGGACAGGGTTCCGACTCCAAGCAGGGCGCAGAGAGGCTGGTTGTCCACCAGGAGGTGCCTGAGCCTTGGACCAGTGGGGAGGAGACAAGGGAGAGTGATCCGGAGCCAGTAGTGAGTTGTTCTTGGATGCCCGGCACCGAAGAGCTAATAGGCATCAGGAACAGTTGTGCAGTTACAGGAGGTAATTGCACTCAGCTGGTGGTCATTAGGCTCCTCTTCAGACTATAAAAAGACTGCTTGTGCACACACCCCTCTTGCAGAAGTCAATGCAGGAATTAATGTCAGAGAACATTTTTGTGAACTTGGCAGGCTGGATTGCTGCCAAGCCTTATCTGTGCTGGATTGCTATCCAAGCTTGTCTGTGCCGGTTTGCTGCCAAGGACCTGTCTGTCTGTTAATTAAATGCCGTAACTTATCTTTGGCTCGGAGTGCGTGTTGGTGTGGGACGAGGGGGGTCAGAACAGCTAGATATTTCTTCAAGAAGCCTTTTTTGATATTCTTGATATATCTGTTAGTTAGAGAAGACCATCAGCTCCTGTTACTGACTATAAAGCAAGAGGAGAGGAAGGGAGGGAGGGAGAGAGTTAAGTTAAGCACCACTTGTGGCATTTGTGTACTAGTTTTCTGGTGTGAGCCAAAAAAATCTGCTTCTTTTCCCAATCACAATATGTGTTATTGGAAAGGAAGAAGATAAAGAACATGCTAAGTTAGTATTTAACTATTGAGAAGAAAAGAACTCTGAGAAAACCAAAGCGTAAACTATGTAAGGCGATTTGAAGGACTGTGAGAGTTTAGTTTTGTTGACAAGTGTCTAGAATGCAGGTAGTCCTCAACTTATGATGACAACTGAGCCCAAAATTAATGTTGTTAAGTGAGAAATTTGTTAGGTGAATTTGGCCGCATTTTAAAACTCTTCTCGCCACATTTGTTAAATGAATCACTGCAGTTGTTAAATTAGTCAGTCGGTTGTTAAGTGAATCTGGTTTCCCCACTGACTTCGCTTGTCAGAAGGTTGCAAAAGAGGACCACATGACTCTAGGACACTGCAACCGTCATAAATGTGAGTCAGTAGTTAAGCATCCAAATGTAAATCACGTGACCATGGGGATGCTGCAACAGTCATAGATGGGAAAAAATGGTCTTGATCCACTTTTTTAAGTGCCATTGTAACTTTGAATGGTCATTAAATGAACTGTTGTAAATTGAAGACTCTGTATCAGTGGTGGGTTGCAGGCAGTACGCCAGCATACGGGCATACCAGAGCCTGCCCGGAGCACCGGATACCATTCTGGTACGGTGCTCTGGAGGGCCCACCTGCCTGCACTCCTTACCTGTCTTTTAAGGCTTCTACGCTTCCGCGCACGTGCATGGCGCATACAGCGCCCGCGTGACACTCTGTGGAGCAGCTGGAGAGTCACAGAGGCTCGCAGAGGCACTAAGACACATGCTCATGCTGCTCGCATCCATGTGAACGCCGCTGGGCCCGTTGCAACTGTACCAGTTGGAACGGGATCCGGAACCCACCACTGCTCTGTATGCTGTCTAATTCTGCAATCTGTACCACAGAATAATGCATTTCCGATTTTCTTAGAGGAATGTAGTCGCTTTGACTTTGGATGATGTCTTTAGTAGGTTTTGCAAGCGATTTAAGCAACAAGTTAAATCTTAAAAACAAATCAAAATATGAAACAGAGCGAAAGGTCCTTGGAATGATTGCTGCTCCCTTTGGGCCACCCAACATCTGCCAATGTTTTAAAAAAGATGAAATTGTAAACAAAAACTATGCATATGTTTGAAAATTATTAGTTTTGACCTTGCCACCTTCCTACTTGCAGAAGGACTCCAATTAAAGAGAATGCATAGAGAAAATCTCAAAGGATCCATCAGTTCAGCTCAAAAAAGATTAGTGGAGGATCCCTTTAAACAAAGCCTTTTTGTTCTCATTTGTATTATGCATAATTAGAACATAGAATCATAGGCCTGGGAGGGGCTTCAGAGGTCTTCTAGTCTAACCTCCTGCTTAAGGCAGAAGAAATTTGGCCCAGAGGTGGTATTCAGCAGGTTCTGACCAGTTCTGGAGAACAGGTAGCGGAAATTTTCATTAGTTCAGAGAACTGGTAAATGCCACCTCTGACTGGCCCCGTCCCCATCTATTCTCTGCCTCCCAAGTCACAGCTGATTGGGAGGGAATGGGGATTTTACAGTATCCTTCCCCTACCATGCTCATCAAGCCACCCCCACCAAGCCACACCCAGAGAACTGGAAGTAAAAAATTGAATCCCATCACTGCTTCGGCCATTCTGGTTAAATGGTTGTCCAGTATGTTTTTGACAACCTCTGGGTTTTCAAAACTCTAGGAGACAAGCTACTCCATTGATTAATTGCTCTCACTGTCAGAACATTTCTCCTTACTTCTAGGTTGGGTCTCTCCTTCACAAATATCCACTCATTGCTTCTTGTCCTGTCTTCTGGTGCTTTGGAGAATAACCCAACCCACTCTTCTCTGTGACAGCCCATCAAGTATTGGAAGACAGTTATCATATTCCCCCCTAGTCCTCCTCTTTGAGAAGACAAACTTAGCATTCCTCAATGCTTCCTCAAGCATTCATCATATGGTACTATTTAGCCTCTGGACTGATTATCATCTTTATTGCTCTTTTCTGCACACATTCCAGAGTCTCAGTGCCTTCTTTGTATTGTGGTGCACAGAACTGAACTCGGTATTCCAAGTGTGGACTCCCTAGTGAATTATAACACTTCTTGTGATCTTGATATTATCCCTCTGTTGGATGCAGCTCAGGGCTGCGACTTATTTGTAGTTCTTGAATAGTGTGCAAAGTCAGGTACCAATATGAATTTTTTGTTTGTTTTTAGCCTGTCCAATTGTTTGCTTTGAATTTCTTGGTGGTTTGTTCTTCTGGAGCAAGAATTTAACCTGCATATGAAGTAATGGTTGCTTTGAGCTGAGTTTGAATCCTGGTTATGTTTTTCTCGCAAAAGTAAGGAAGTGATTTGTCACTATGTTCTTGCGGGTTTCCCCCCATCTTGCCAAGTATAGTTTTAGAGGCCTTGGTTCAAAGATGGTATTCAGCCAATTATGACAAGTTCTGGAGAACCAGTAGTGGAAATTTTGAGTAGTTGGGAGAACCGGCAAACAGGCTGGCCCTGTCCCTGATGCCTCTGAGTTTATACGACTTGTACAGTTGGGCTCTAACTCCTGCCTATTAAAGCGTGCCAAGCAGAGTTGAATCTATCCCCAGAGAGGAGAGGAAATGGACTGAAATATGGGGTAGATGGTGGATATTGGTCCATAGTGTTCATTTAGATCTATGGTTTTTATAAAGGTAAAGATTCCCCTCATATCTATGTGCTAGTCATTCCCGAATAGGGGGAATGCTCATCTCCATTTCAAAGCCAAAGAACCAGCACTGTCCGAAGACATCTCCATGGTCATGTGGCTGGCATGACTAAACGCCGAAGGCACACCAAACACTGTTACCTTCCCACCAAAGATGATCCCTATTTTTCTACTTGCATTTTTTACGTGCTTTCGAACTGCTACGTTGGCTGAAGCTGGGACAAGTAATGGGAGCTCACTCTGTTATGCGGCGCTTGGGATTCGAGCTGCCAAACTGTTCAATGCAACCATTACTTCATATGCAGATATTTCTGATCATCAAGCTCAGCATCTTAGCCACTGAGCCACTGCATCACTTTTTGAAGGCCTTTATTTAAAAAATTGCTATTACTTTTAGTTTTAGAGGAATCCATTGTTAATGATATGCTGCTGAGCAGTCTTAGGCATGAAACTTGCTGCGAAACTGATTGTGCTAATCAAATATGCCTCACACTAAGTTACTTGGGCATGTCTCTGCAACTAATGGCTGAATTCCATAATCTGTGATCTATAATTCTACTTAACTCCTAATTAGTGCTGTAGGTTTCAATTAAAATGGTTTCAAAATAATGGTGTGCTTCTTTTTTTCCCCCGTGTTCTTTTGGGAATGAATGTGTCAGCTCTGTAGCTATGATATATATTTATTTCACTGTGTATCTTGTGGTTCTCACAATATTTGTAACCTCTATCATTAACAACTGCAAAAGCCTCAAGTATAATATTGTAATACATTAGCTGCATTTAGATCAGGCAGACATTAAGTGGTTGTATAATTACATTCTGTAATCCAATGCAAATAAAGGGGAACCAAACTTTAAGAATAGTTATATTACAGTAGTTATATTACAGGTAGTGATTTATCAGTTTTAACAGCATTTCGTCTAATCCACTTTTTTCAATAAATATTTATCATGTGGCAAGATGGCCGGCTAATAAATTTTATAGAGAAATAAAAAATTGTATTTTCCATATAATAATAATAACAATACCAATAACCCTCCCAAGTAGGGCTGGGCAACTAATTTTCCCACATGAGAAGCAGGGACTGTTATGCAGGGCTGAATCAATAGGGCTGTGAAGGTGTAATCACACACCCATGTACCGGAGGTGGGTTCCTACTGGTTTGGAACAGTTCGGCCAAGAAGGTAGTAGCTTGGCTTCCTACGCCCCTGAACTGGTTCTATTGTCGGTGGCGCCATCTTGATTTTTGGTTCTGTGCATGCGGAGAACAATCTTTATTGCAAAAATTAATTTTTTATCCTTTTCTAACATTCTGCACATGGACAGATCTTTTTAGCTACAAATGTGCACACGCGTGGACAGTGGTGGGATTAATCCAGTTTGCACCTATTCGGGAGAACCTGTTGGTAACTTTTTAAGTAGTTCAGAGAACCAATTGTTGGAAGAAATCTCCCCTTTTTTTTTCCACTTTACAGGACTAATCCTGTAAGGAAGGCAGGAAGGAAACATTCTGGTGTTGTTTCTAGCCTAATCTTTATTGCCCTGCTTACAGAAACTGCCTCTCCAGTTAACCCTTATTACATTGTAACAGCTAAGGCGAAGTGTCCATCGACCTGAGTGACCTTGAGTTGGCCAAGCCCACCCAGTTACATGACCACCGAACCCCACCTACCCAGATAGTCATTAGGGCAGAGAACCAGTTGTTAAATTATTTGAATCCCACCACTGCACATGGAACACACGTTTGGAGCGCACGTGAATGAAGCGAGCGCACTCGCACAATCTTTTTTGTGCACTGAACCAGCAGTAATGCTGGTAGCAACCCACTCCTGGCATGCACATACATTAAAAAAAAACAAAAAACCAGTCACCATCAAAATAAAAACAATCCATGTGGGCTGGGCAAGGACAGCCAAAGGGGCAAATGTGGCTCAGAGTCCATAGAATGGCCAGGTCTAATCCAAAGGAGCCATACTTTCTCATGGTAGAGACTGTTCTTATGATGCCAAGGGCTGTGCTGAACTTATGAAACCATTTAGATGACAGAAAAGTCAGACTAAATATGTCCCCAAAAGAAAAATCTGTTTCAATATGGTAAGAATAGACAATTTAAATTTCATGCCAGATTAACTATCATTCTGATTGTATTCTGTTTTTTTAGCTCCTGGGTGTTGAAAAATGTGCTACAGAACTCAACTCCCACTTGGTTAGAAAACCAAGACACGGAGCTGACAAAATATTGGAAAGAAGTTATTTTTTGTTGTCTTGCTGGAAACATCAAGGTGCTTCTAGGGTTAACCCCTAACCCTAACCATGACATCACTATTGCCCAGGGGACATCAGCTGGGGATTCCTTTCATGTCCTCGTTAGTGAGTGGAAAATTTGATGGTTAATGGCAATAACTTTGTTAAGGAGCATGAGAGTTCTTTGCAAAGTTGGAATTTACCTTTGGTGGTATATCAATTTTCACTTAAGGGAAACAGTACCATGGCAAAGTTCTGGCCAGATTTGCTACATCCCCTGTCATCATGTAAGAGAAAGAGTGGCAGAACCTGGGTCACAATTAAAAGAAGGATTAGCCTAGAACATCGCGTGCCAAAAGTACACTGCACTGCAATGTGACCCCCCCTTCCCCCTGCACATGCACGTGTGATCCCCTGTGTCCTATTTTGGGCCTAGTAGGCCACCCTGCACCCACCTGGGATAAAAAATGGGTGGGGGTACACCCCCGTGTTCCCCCTGCCCCTTGTGCATGCATGTGTGACCCCCCCCACTCTGCACATATGATCCACACATGCCCACACACTTGCACATGCATCTCCCGCATGTGCTCCTCCCCTGTGCATGCATGGCAGAGACCCCAAAATCAGCTGGCCAGTGGGAGGCACACACACATGTGCTGTGGAACTAAACTGGGGCAACGGCTGCAGAGGGCTCTGCATGCCACCTATGGCATGCGTGCCATAGGTTCACCCTCACAGGCCTAGAATCTCTATATAGCCACAAGTGGAGTAGCAATAACGCTTAGACTTATATACTGCTCCATAATACTTTATAGCTCTATATACTGATCCATAATGTTTTATGGCATTCTCTGAATGGTTTTTAATGTCAGCATATTGTCTCCAACAATCTGGGTGCTCATTTTATTGACCTTGGAAGGATGGAAAGTGGAGTCAACCTTGAGCCGGTCAGGATTGAACTCCTGGCAGAGATAGCCTGCAATACTACATTCTAACCACTGTGCCATCATGGTTCTTAACTAAGTCTTAACTAAGTGATGAGCACCGCACCCTTAAATTGGGAATGACTAGCCATACAGGGGCCCCGTATTCAAAGTGCATTCTAAACGGAATTGGCAGCCTTCATGCAATAGCCAGGAAGAGGGGCAGTAAGTCAAAAAAGAGGGGGGGGCAAAGGGAGAGGGAAAAGGAGAGAAAAAAAGTAGGAAGGATTTGTGGTGGTGCTAACTTGTAAGGATGGAAAACAAGATGGAATCAAATAGAACTCATTATGCAACTGTAACTTTTGGAATGGCAAACATTTGCTTTCACTGAGATACACAAAATTCATTAGAAATGGTCACATGCAGTGGTGGAATTCAGCCAGCTCGCACCTATTCGGGAGAGCCGGTTGTTAACTTTCTAAGCAGTTCGGAGAACCGGCTGTTAGAATAAATCTCCTTTTGTTTTTTTCCCCACTTTACAGGGTTAATCTTGTAAGGAAGACAGGAAGGAAACATTCTAATGTTGTTTCTAGCCTCATTTTTAGTGCCCTCCTTACAGAAACTGCCTCTCTGGTTAACCCTTATTACATTGTAACAGTTAAGACGAAGTGCCCATCAACGTGAGTCACGTTGAGTTGGCTATGCCCACACAGTCACATGACTACTGAGCCACACCTACCCAGCTGGTCATTAGGGCAGAGAACCGGTTGTTAAATTATTTGAATCCCACCACTGGTCACATGCATGTGTTCTATTGCTTCCCTTGTCATATTGAGAATGACATGTGAGTCATTGTTTCATTATTCATCTTAGTGGATAAAGCTATCCTAGTGAGACTTAGCCAAAAAGAATAAATACCTCTTCTCAAGCATGCGTGAATACAGCTGCTGGATCTATGCCATGAATGTGTTTAATAGAACTTTGTGGTAATTGCAAATTAATGCCAAATAATTAACCAGGGATGAATAATGTTGGTCAAATTACATTTCCTATAAGTAGTTCCAAATGATCATATAATATTAAGGATGCTTGAGGGATTCAGTCAAAGCAAGGATAAACTGATCCATGGATCAGTTGTTAGCCGGTTTTGATGTTCAAAATATTCATATAATTTTCTCACTTAGGAAAAAAAAGATATCTGTGTTTTGAAAGGAAATGTCTTCTGAAATATTATTTTAAAGTAATTACACACACACACACACACACATATGAACACACACAACATGTACAATGTTAATAACTTCTCTTAAACAAATCTCATCTCTTATTAAGCAATTAAATTTTATTTCATCCTAGACCAGCAAATAAAACAAGAAAATTTCCACTAATTAGGGTAAAAAGGAAAAAAAAAAAAGCTTCTAAAGATCAGGGGGAAAAAACAATGGAATACTGTATAAATTATAGAAAAGTACTTAGCTATAGTCAAAGAAGTAAAGTCAGATTGATCTGTTAATAATAACTTCAGATAAAAAAGATCAGAGTGAATCCCTAAAGGGATGGCTGGTGAGAGAGCATTGAATCTGGCCAAGGATAAAAGACTTTCAAGTTTTGGAATTTGATCCAAAATTGTTTTCTAATTGTTATGTAACTGAGGTATCTGGCTGGTTGAAGACGGCGTGCAGAGTGGCTCAGAATGATGTTTCTAGGTAGAACTGATAAATCTACTTGCAATTCTAAATCAATGACACACTGCTTGAGACCAGCTATTGTGCATTCATAGCCCATCAGGGTGATCGCTACTCATGAAAAGCCATAAGTAGCAGTTTGGCATATATTGCCTGGCACCAGGGAGGCTGAAGGTCATAATTAAAGGGACCAAGCCAGATGGAAAAAAAAATCTTAAGCCAATTTGAGAAAATGAAAATACAGTTAGAAGTTTCTATTTTAAATATACCAGCTTCATGGAAAAGCACAAAGTTCAGAATGCGAAAAAGTACTTGGAAAATTGATCTGAAAAAGTTGGATTACACTGCAAAAAGAAGGTTAACCAGCAGGAGCCAAACTGAACTCCAAAAAGGAGCTAACCTTAGATTTCAGCTGAAAAGAAGCATATGTTGGGCTCAAAGGTGGTATTCAGCAGGTTCTCACCAGTTCTGGAAAACTGGTAGCGGAAATTTTGTGTAATTTGGAGAACCGATAAATACCACCTCTGATTGACCCCGCCCCCATCTATTCTCTGCCTCCAGAGTCTCAGCTGATTGGGAGGGAATGGGGATTTTACAGTATCCTTCCCCTGAAGTGGGGAGGGAATGGAGATTTTACAGTATCCTTCACCTGGAGTGGGGAGGGAATGGAGATTTTACAGTATCCTTTACCTGGAGTGTGGAGGGAATGGAGATTTTGCAGTATCCTTCCCCTGAAGTGGGGAGGAAATGGAGATTTTACAGTATCCTTCCCCTGGAGTTGGGAGGGAATGGAGATTTTATAGTATCCTTCACCTGGAGTGGGGAGGAAATGGAGATTTTACAGTAGTCTTCTCCTTCCACGCCCACCAAGCCATGCCACACATACCAAGCCATGCCATGCCCACCAAGCCAGGCTCACAGAACTGGTAGTAAAAAAAAAAAATGAATCCCACCACTGGTTGGGCTCCTTTGGAGATGTAGAAGCATTGAAAGCTGTCACTATATTTTGTGCATTTAAGGCAACTTAATCGGGGTTGTCTGTACTATAGAAAACAGTCCCCAGATATATTTAAAGCTCTTCACTTGCTTTATTAAGCGATTATTTAGCCACCAAAGCCCTGTGCTTTAGTGTACCTAGCAAAAACTGCAACCTTAGTTTTAAAGTACTTAATTTCTACATATTCTTCTTGACACTGCTCAGCAAGTACATGGAGCACCTGTTTCAAGCCAACGTGTGTGAGAGAAGCAGCATCTGCATACAAAAGAACAGAAAAATGTCTATTTGCCAATTTTCGTGGATGAAAAGATGGACTATTGAACTTCTCTATAAGGGAGTTTATATAGATTAGAAAGGCTAGAATATATTCTTGTCTCACTCCTTTTGAAGCGGTTTTCTTGGTGTATTGTCTTTGCACATAACATCAAGTTTTAATCTAGGAGTTTTCACTTAATTTGTATATAAATGATTTTATTAACCAAGAAGAATTCAATCATCAGGGACCTTATTATAGTTAACAATATAGGTGAATAGGGAAGCCAAAATGAATACACACTAGTCTAAATCATTGTGAATGATTTCTTATTTATAAACAAATAGTTAGAGCCTCATTTTTCAGTTGTGGTCAACAAAAGTCCATTAAGGGTTACTAGCAATAATAACATTTACTTTAACATTGATCAAATAAAGCTTCTTTATGTTTAATTTATTTTTAATAATCTTGATCTTTAATCCATTCAAATAAAATCTTAGAATTTTATTCCTTTTCATGATTTTCTTTGTCCCTTTTCACCATTTTTTTTTCAAAAGTTTAACAAGAATCTTTTGTAAATCCAATAGAAGATCATTATCCAGAATTACTCTCTTGGTTTGATATTGTGTATCCCTTTTAATTAAGACATCAGCTAGTTTTGTTCATATACTCAACGTAACAATGTTTCCATATCATTCTTATAGCCTGTCATTTTTAAACACACTTTTAGATCCATCTCAGACTTGCCTAGTAAGTCTGTTTCATCTTTTAAACATTTTTAAACATATACTCTATAATAACAGACACTAATTAAGTGTCGTTTAAGAAAATTAAAGTTTAAGAAATTAAAATTAATTTCTGATCCATTGTTGACAAATATTATTAATTACATTCAGTGTTAATGTACTTTGTTCCATTCTGCATCAATAAATCAAATGTAAGTGCTTCTTTCATCCTAATATTTAATTCCTCCTGGTTCCCTCTAGTGTCCAACCTTCAGACTCCTATCCTATCTTTTTTTTTTTAATTCACAGCAACAGCACCTTCCCATGGGAAGGATTCTTATTATTAATTTCAAAAACTTATTTTAAATCCACTTGAACCCTTCATCCATTTGTAACTTTCCAAAATCAGTCACTTTTGCTGGTATTTAAAACCTCTTTTGCTAAGGATGGAAGGAAAATCACCCGTCTTATATAATGTGTTGATCCAAAGATTCCTAATAACTGGAAAGCAGATTTATTAGTGATTAGACAAGGAAGTCTATTGCAAGTCCATTGTCCATAAACATGTGGTTTTAGCAAGGTGGCTATTCCCTCTTCTCCCAGAACTCTATACCCACCAGTGACCAGTCTACTCACCAGCTGCTCATTCTGCCGCATTTGTTGGCTATCCTCTCAGCCATTTCTTTCCTGGAAGTCCGTTTAGAAATGTTATTATGATGATCATTCAAATGTATAATTAAATCTCTAGTAGAATGCAATTTTTATGGAGTAAAACATAAATTAGTAAATTAACATAGACAGAATGCAAGAGATTTATAAGTGGGCATATGCAAATAACTAAAAACAAAATAATTCATATATCTTTCAGTAATGTGTCAGTAAAACTTAGGTGCTTAATGAATTTTATAATTAAGTTTAAGAGAAAAACATTCAAAGCTGAAATACAGTAAAGTATGCATTGTAAGTGATGGTAGGTATGGGTTTTTTAAAAAATATATTGTCTCCTGATTTTTAATTTGTTTTTCATAATTTTAATTCAGTTTTGTTTTCTGTTTTCCCCTTGGGTAAACAAATAGAGGAAAGGGTCCATAAATAGTTTGGTGTGTGTAAAACTCTATTAGCATCTGCAAAGAATACCATGTGGATTTTTACAAAGTATTTTTAACTCTTACATTATTTTCTTTAAAAAATGGTCCTTTGTGACACTCCATGGTGACTTTCTCTTAATGTTGACAATTTATGATTTATGACCTTACCATCTATCTAAAAAATAATAATATCAGGAGGGTACATTGTCTCTTGAAAACATTCACTTCTTTTTTCGTAGTTATTGCAGTGGGATATTTTTTTCCTTGGGATTGAGGAGGGGGTTAGGTTACTTTTAGACAATGTTAAGAAAATCAACTTGCTGACCAGGAATATATATCTTATTTTTCTCCACAGGAAAAAGCTCGGCATTTACAGAGTGTGCTTGTCTCGCAAGTAGATAAATCCACACAGACTGAAGTTGTAGGCCATGATGTAAGTAACTGCACTTTACAGGGATTTTTCTCATTTATCTCCTGAATTAATATTTAAATCTCTACCCGCCTCTTTTTTTCTTGCCACTTCTGTGCTTGTGCATTATCGCAAAAGTGAGCTACCTCATTCATCTTTTGCTCCTAAATGATTCCTAAATATCTTCTGCAACTGAAAAAAAAATATCCCCTTCTATCTATCTGCTGGCGCACTATGCTTCTATGTAATTATGTGTTTTATCAACAGTCTTCTTCCATTCTCTAAATTTCCTCTGAGGTAAATATGAGAAAATTTACCAGCAGAATTTGAAATCTTTCTATATATGTGTGTGTGCATTTACTTGCTTGTCAATAACCGGATGAATCTATTATGCTTGTAATCATCAGAAGCTCAAATCATTTTCTTTTCTTGTTTTACAAAGGAAAGCGTTCAGAAATTTGTCAAGAGTTTTAGATTCATATTTTAATCGTTGGGTCTCAGTGGGGAATATTGTTGGTAATTTAACTGAAAATTAGTTGTTTTTCCCTGGTGAGAGTATGAACAGTGGCTATTAAGAAAATGCTCACGTTGATGGAACAGTTAAAAGAGTTTTGGTTTCTTCTTGCTTTAGAATCTGTCTTCAAAGAGTATTGGTAATCAAGGTTTGGAGAGAAAACCTAAAACAGAATTATTGTTTACTTAAAGATCATCCTGTTATCTTTTGCTTTTTGGTATCCTTGGTCTAAAGTAAATGCCTGACCTTTGATGTCAGCTCTATCCTTTGATGTGGATTGTTGTCTTCTGTTTATTTGTAGGGAATTTCTCTTTTTCACATTTGGAGTGAACTGCATGGCACAGATATATGTGTAGTGGTGTTTTTGTTTTTATGGGGATTTTTTGTGTATAATGTTCATTAAATTTAAAGGATCACCTTTTCATTAAGACATTAAGGAGATTCTGTCTTAGCACTCTGTCCACAGTTAACACTGGTGTAGTCACATGGAAAAATGTATCGCTTGAACTCTTGCATTTACCAAGTTTTACTCTGCCTTTATTTGGGGGTTGCACGATTGCTCAACCTTGGATCATTTTTCTATCTTATCAGTAGCCACCAGTGATAAAGGTCTATAATTCTGAGAAAATTATATGTATATACCTATTATACATACATTATCATCTGCATCATATGTATACAAGGTCTAAAAAAATAATATTAATAACTGAACACAGTACAGTAAAGCATCAGAAAGAGCAATAAATTATGACCGCCAAGAGAACCATCAATTTTACAGTAAAACACAATAACAGTAATAAATCATCAAGTTGCAGTCTGACTGAAATAAATAAATAAATCAGAAGCAAAACAAGATTACTTCAGGAAAAATGTAATGGGTCTAATTGGAAAGGAAACTTATAGGAGGCGGCATTACTGAGATAGTGGTTGATTTACCTTCCCCCCCACCATCAGTTTAAGATAACTGGTTTGCATTTATTATCCTGGTTTGCATTTATTATTATTCTGTGGATACAACGTGTTGCTTTCCTCATGTTTTCCTAAATCATCCATTACGGTAAATAAAATATCCAGCTTTGTAGGATTTTTCAGCTGCATGTTAGGTTCCAAATCGATACAGAAGTTTCACCAAATGGGTATTATTTAAGTCATTATGACTAACTTTTTTGTTATTCAAAATTGGTACAATTTCGTTTTCTTCTTTTTTTTAAAAAAAATGTGCCAGATGTACTTTAAGAGGTGATGTGGCTTAGAACTAGTTTTGATCCATTTGGAAAAGGTTGTCTGTTAAGCAGTTTATATAAGATATGTTGGGCCACATAATGTTATTGTCTAGTTGAAAACAATGGATGTTTAAAATCATGATGTCTTAAAGATTTTGCTAACATGTGCTTTAAAGTTTCATATACTAACATGAAACACAGTGGAGTTTTGTTATTTTCAGAAAGCTTTGAACAA
Organism: Thamnophis sirtalis; assembly: GCF_051295495.1. Lineage (NCBI taxonomy): Eukaryota > Metazoa > Chordata > Lepidosauria > Squamata > Natricidae > Thamnophis > Thamnophis sirtalis. Next base: position 13,988,148 of record NW_028261390.1, read on the forward strand.
ATTCTTCCTTTAAAGAATGAATTTGCAAGGTTGATTTGCTCAGCTTTTGTATGTTGTTAAGAAACCAATTTTGGTTTCTTATCAACATACAGGGGTTCCCCCAAAAAAAGATTATATTCCATTTTACTTCCTACAAGAAAGAGATGACTTTAAGGGTGCATTAGACATCAGACAAAGGAAACCTCTAAATAAGTTAGATGTGGATAACTTAGGATAGGTACATTTAAAGCTTAGAAACAATTTAGTTCTAAGTATGTGTGTCTGTGTGTGTGTGTGTGTGTGTGTGTGTGTGTGTGTTCATTCCAAGACTGAAAGACATATGCACTACAATATACAATATTGTATATAAAAGTTTGATTACTTTCCTAAATTCTGCATCATTAGTACTCCCCCCACCAAGTGGCTGCAAATGTTAGTAACCTCAGCCAGGCCCATTTGCACCCCAGTCTAAAATAATAATAATAATAATAATAATAATAATAATAATAATAATAATAATAATTATTATTATTATTATTATTATTATTATTATTATTATTATTATTATTATTATTATTATTATTATTATTATTATTATTATTATTATTATTATTATTATTCAATTGTATCACATCGGCCAGTTGTTTCGCCGGATTTGGCATTGGTTACTAGTCGGGCCCCACCCAGGGGCCTAGGACGTCGTAACGTATTTTCGTAATATGCGTGCAGATCCAAGCAGTGCGGCTTTTTGCATTTGACTGATGTATTAATAATATTATTAATATTAATATATTAATTAATAATTAATATATTAATTAATATATTAATATTAATATATTAATTAATATATAATTAAATATATTAATAATATCAATAATTTGACTTGTTATTATTATTATTATTATTATTATTATTATTATTATAATCTAGGCTACAAGATCTGATAAAGAATGGTAGTAATTCAAATAAAGAAACTAGTTTAACATAATAAAACTGAGGGGGAAATGATGGGGTGGAGATGGAGCAAGGGTTTCATCATGTTTATCCAAGTTCTAATACCACAAATAAATGATTTAAAGACAAATCGTCAAATTTCTGTGTTTAATTGGTAGCTATATATAGACATGAAAAGCAAAGCTGATTTCTTCAACTAGAAGTGTCAGTTTAACTTTCTTATCCTTGCTTTATTTTTATTTTTTTCAGAGATTGCTTCAATAGAGAGATCTAGGTTTTATTTCTTTTTAGTCACTTGATTTATTAAAACAGAGAGAATGGGGAAACCATTGGGTTTCACTGCATTGATGGCGAAAATGCATGAACTCATGGGGTAAATCTTAATTTAGGCTTTTGTGAGGGAGCAGATGGGGGAGGCCTGTAATGCTTTTCTCATATCCATTTGTTTTCCTACTTCTATAGCTATGAATTTCTCACTTCACAACATGATGGAATATTTTGCTCTTATCTGTTGAAGAAACAGTTCTCAATTGTTACATATGTTATAGGGATTTTTTTTTTTTAGATGGTTTAAGATGCATACTCAGTTTGTGTGCTGTAGACATGTTGAGGGAAAGAAATAAGTGGTAATAAATAGTAAATAGTTTCCAATAAAGCTGCTTGCAATGTTGCTGGTATTCTTGGAAGCTTGGTGGGTAAATTTGGGCCACTTGTCACATAAACCTAATCTACCCCTGATAGGTTTTTTTGGGGAGGGGATGGGGGAGAAAATAAGAGAAAAAATTGTGTGCCCTCTTTTTAGTTCCCGAAGGAAAAATGCAAATAAATCTAATCAGGAAAAAATAGAACAAGCAAAGAATATTGGTTTGCTTCTTGTGTCCCAGCCAAATTCTCTGGCAATTAAAAGTTAGCTGTTCGGTGCTTTGTGTATCCATATGTGCATACACTGGGAACATCTGAGTTTTGAAACCTATAAATGAAATTCTAAAACCGTCAAAAGTGTCTTTTTGCAGCCGAGCTCTTAATTAACACATGCATTAGCACAGTTGCCACTGCTGTGCTTTCTGTCTGCTAATTTTTGCTAAGTATCCAAAATAGCTACTATTAGCAGAAGACAACATGGCATCTGAAAAATGACTCCTCTGATCCGACAGATGTACATGGCCTTAAGATTTACAGATTTAACAAAAAGGGGGGAAAACATGGTTGAATTTCTCTCTTTTTCTCTCCCCCTTCCCTTTTAAACATAATTCACAAGCATAAAACAGCTCTTCTATAAATATAATACTTGTGAAAGATGCATAGGCAAGATGGTTTCTCAAGATAGCCTGATGATCTCCTTTGGCTTAATATTCACATAAGCCACCATATGTCTTCAAACCGATAGAGAACCCTGTTGTTGGAACCTTGAAATTGGAATTCCATAGCCTAAACACTCTGTCCCCCCTTCATTTAGTTTGTCTGCAATTCCAGTCATCTTATCTGCTAGTAAACATGGCAGCAAGCAGGCAATATATTCTTGTAGACGCTGCAGCATAAATCTCTTAAAGCTAATGAGCTGTTCAACATAATGTACAGTTCAGCTCTCTTTTTTTTTTCTTCCCCTGATGCCTGTAGCACATTTTCACAGCAAATTTTTAAAGGCTAGATGGACTGATAAACAGCTTTCCCTAGTGGTTCCCTAAAAGTGACTGGAATATTTAGTCCTTCTCATCTGCTGGTCAACAAACAAAATGTACCCTGATTGTCTTACCTGTTTTTCCGAGTAACCATTCTAGATGTCTCCAGTATATTCCCAAAGGAGAGGGAGGTGGGGATGGGGAGAGAGAGAGAGATACACAAACAGAAATTGTACACAGATTAAAAAAAAATTAAGTGAGTGGGAGCAACTGTTTTCTTTAAAGCAAAGTTTTACTCATATATTTATAGATTCCATATTTTTGGTACAGTATCTATTTCATAACTGCTTTTCCATTTTTAAACCATATTATTCTTTCAGCTGTTGCTAAGTACACTGAATGAACGTGTCCAAGCAAGTTCAACAAATATACAGGCAGCCCACCCTTCAGTGCTTCTCCTCAAACCATTTTAGCAATATGGCTATAATACTAATAATCAATACTAACCCCAATAATAATGTGGCAAGCCCATCTAATGCTTATATTTTTTATGATTTTATACTTCCATCATAGTGATGTTGACAGCCAAGTTAATGTCTAAGCATTTTCTAAGATGTCCAACAAGCATTAAAAATATTTTATGGTCTTAAGCCTTATCTTGATATCTTTAAAACATGCTTAATTCCCCCCCCCCTTAAGCCATATCAGTTAATGGCTGTCATCATCTCTTGTGGCCACAAATTTCACAGGTTAGTTACATGCTGTGTTAAGAATTGCTTCCTTTGTTTTGAATCACGTCCAGCCCTGTTTGAATGGACAGATCCTTATGCTCATATTTCACTTTCTCTATGTTCTATACATCTTGATTATTTCTTCTTCAACTATCTTTTTTTCTGAACTTCTTGTCTCAAATTTCTGTGTCTTTCCGCATATGAATACAGTTGCAACATCCTCATTATCTTGAACGCTCTATTTGCACTTTTCCACATTCTGTTCTATAATTATGTGGTGACTGGAATACTACACAAAGATGTAAGAGGTATCCCTGATAATAGCCATTACAGTCACTGTTAATTCCTTCTGCTATTCTGGATATTTTTTCCCCTTCTTCCAATTAATCATCGTTTTGTTTCAATATTTAAAACATATTGTCATCTCAAAATGCATAGTGATGATACACTTACCATATTCATATTTATATGTCAGTTAATATGTTTATATTTCTTCTGGTTCTTAGATATGTTTGACAATAAACAGGAAAGTATCCTTCCTTCCTTCCCTCCCTCCCTCCCTCTCTCCCTCTTGTGTTGTGTTTTTACAAGGATATATTCATACTATACTATATCCATTCATTATAATGCCATCATGCAACCTGATTGCAAGGCAGACAGATCTACCTACATTGAAAATGGGGTTTGTTACCATTTTCACAGTCAATTTGTAAACCTGAGGCAACAATTAGATTCTCACTGAAGAATTCCTGCTAAATATTCTGTTAGCTTTTAGCAACTCATTTGATCTACCCAAAACATGTATTGCATGTTGAATACAATCAAATTTTCTTTGCAATAGTCAAGATATTGAATTCCGAGCATAGGTAATTTATTATTTGTTAATTAACATTAATCAATTCATTTCCCCACTCTATACTTGATTATCCCCTTGCTCTTTCTATCCTTCAATTTGGGAGACCTCTTTTTTGGCATACCGATAGTGCTTTAGATGCCGTTTTGATTATTATAGCACAATCCTACATATTTTAATTATTATTTAAGTATTTATTGTCACAGTTTTAAAAAAAATCAAATATTTTTTTAATGTAACCTTCTTAAATTACAAAGGATTGGTAACACAAATGTTCTTTTATGTCTGTTGTCAATGATACCTGGACCTTAATATTTGAGCGTTCATTTGACATTCTCTTCTTCTTTTTAAGGCCCTGTGGAATTCTTCATGTACTGACGGTTCAGTTTACAAACGTATCAGCATCTCATTGGTACCAACATTTTAACTGAATAAAATATGGTTGGATACAAGCTACATAGACCATTAATTTAACCCTCTCCTATTTGCCTGTGTAAAACAGAACCTGTGTTGGCTTCATCTATTTAATGACATCTCTGAGGGGCAGAGGGAAAAATCCTTCTTTAACAACAATAACAAAATACTCTACACTATTCTCTCAACTGCATTAAGCAATAATTGATTAATGGTGACCAAATTTTGCAGAATTGAAATAAAATACAATTGTATTTCTATTACTTGTGTACATTTTATTTAACCTCTGGGGCAAGAATATTAGAGATAGTTTTATGACTATAAGGGTGGGATGATATAACCTGCCTTAGACAGCAATGTGATGAAAGAAAAATTGTGAGATGCAAAATCTGGTGCTAAGTACATTTATTCTTTCAAGATTGAATGTTAGATCAAGCAGGGACATCTAGGGGTAACAAAACAGCTTGCATAAGAACTAATACTCTGGATCCTTCACATTTAAGAGGAATCATACAGCCACATTTATTGTTGCTGGTGCAGACATAATAAACAAACAAACAAACAAACAAACAAATAATAAATGAATAATAAATGAATGAATGAATGAATGAATGAATAATAAACAAATAAATAATTCAGTGTTAATCAAATATAAAAACTTTATCCATGATAACCTTTAATGACCTGTCAAACAACTGGAGGAAGTTGTCTATGGTTCCCCTTCCTCTCTAGCAGGTTTCTACAATATGGCGGCCAAATGTTGATTGTTGCTTTGTTTATTGTTTTGCATACAGAAATACAGAGGCCTGCTCAAAACTGGAACTGCAAAGTACAGGAAATTGGGAGTCCAGACAGTTCAGATGAAGATAGCTTTATTGAATGCTAAAGCTCTCCAGAAGAATCTGTACTACTAACAGTCAAAGCAAATTGGTGGTAGATTGGTGGTCAATGTAATTCATGGTAGATCTCTTCTGGGCGTGAAGGGACTTGAGACTGAAGACACATTTGACCCCTCTCTTGGGCTCAGCCTGGTCATCTCTTACAGAGTCAGATGATTCCTTCCGTTAGCCTTTTTTATCCAGGGCCAGAGACATACTGTTGAAGCAATTCTACTTTGTGACTATTTTTCTGATCTCACTACACATTTGGAAATTGGTAACCCTTTGGTGTGTGTTTGAATCAGTGGTGAAATTCATTTTTTTTTACTACCAGTTCTGTGGGCGTGGCTTGGTGGGCGTGGTGTGGCTTGGTGAGTGTGGCAGGGGAAGGATATTGCAAAATCTCCATTCCCACCACATTCCAGGGGAAGGATACTGCAAAATCTCCCACTCCACTCTGGGGCCAGCATTTGCTGGTTCTCTGAACTATTCAAAAATTCCGCTACCGGTTCTCCGAACTACTCAAAATTTCTGTTACTGGTTCTCCAGAACCTGTCAGAACCTGCTGGATTTCACCCCTGGTTTAAATGCTATTGAATGATAGTCAGAAATTTTTTGGGGGGTTGTTTATAATTTTGTCTGATTCTCAGAGACTGCCTAGACAAGTCCCTCCATTTTTCTTGCAAAGTTTTTCCGAAGTGATTTACTATTCCCTTCTTCCTGGAGCTGAAAGTGTATGAATGGATCAAAGTCAGCAGCTTTCTTCGTGCCTAAGGTGTGTCTAGAATTCAGGGCCTTCTGGTTTCTATCCTGATGCCTTAATCATTACATTAATCATAGTTCGGGTAGATTAAATTACATAAGTGATTTTTATTTTCTTTTTACAATCTTGTAATCCCTTTGACTGGGGTGGAGTCGGGGTGACTGGGTGGAGCTGAGTCTTTACTGGCCGGATGCCCTTCCTGATGCCAATGTGGAGATCTCAGCAGGTCTTTTCTCTTTGTGCCTGGGTAGAGAAGCATTTGTCGCTGCCTAGGATTGAACTCTCAACCTTCCAAGTAGAAGGCAAGTGTCTTCACCTCTATGCCACCGCTTTCCACCTTAATCACAGTCTCAGCTGGAATCTAAATTCAGGTATTCTTTGAAAACCATTTTTAATATGCCATCTAGTAGATCAGGGTCATAGCTGGCTGGAGAATTCTGGGAGTTGAAGTCCACAAGTCTTAAAGTTGCCAAGTTTGAAGATTTCTGTAGTAGATGTTTCAAGAACTATTAAAAAAAAACATGCAAGGAAAAACAGAAGGCATAAGGTGGTGAAGAGGGAAGAAACCTTTAGATTTGTTTAAAAAGAGACACTTTCTGAATTAAATACATTCCATGTTGTGTTAATATATAAACATTATTCTCTAATTTCTGAATTAAATACATTCCATGTTATATTAACACATAAACATTCTCTAATTACAGTAACATATAGCAATAGCAATAGCAGTAGACTTATATACCGCTTCATAGGCCTTTCAGGCCTCTCTAAGCGGTTTACAGAGAGTCAGCATATTGCCCCCAACAATCTGGGTCCTCATTTTTACCCACCTCGGAAGGATGGAAGGCTGAGTCAACCCTGAGCCGGTGAGATTTGAACCGCTGACCTGCTGATCTAGCAGTAGCCTGCAGTGCTGCTTTTAACCACTGCGCCACCTTGGCTCTTGATAGATGATAGATGATAATACAAAGAAGGAAACTCTTTATCCTTATCAATTTAGAACAATTATATTTGAGAGCCTGTAGATCAAAATTATCCACCAAATGGTGCCACACAATCATCCAGTTGCCAGAAGATAATATTGGAAAAAATGACTCTGTGGTATGTAATGTAACAGCCCATTCGGAAGGACTGTGTACTTCATTTCCCTTTTTGTTTTCCTTAACACGATTCTAAGAGGACTAATTGAAGACAAGAAATAAAATGCACACAAGGCCTTGTTTTCACAGTGTGGGTCATGACCTTCAGAGTAGTTGTGAGACAATTGATGGAGAAGCAACAGAGCGAATCTTCTTTGCCAGTCCTTTCTGGACTGGCTGGATATATAAATAATACACTGAATGTAAAAGGATTGCAATAGTTCTAGAATCTTAGCCAGAGTATTTCAAACCCATCTCCCTTTCTAAAATGTTAACATCTTGGTTATCGTGATGATGTAAAACATGAGTAGAGTATAGCATAAACTCTCAAAGTAGCTCAAGAGGCATATTTTCAGTCTGAACCCCAAATCTAAATGTTTAATCTTGAGATAATAAAGTGATGATGTATTTTAATATATTCATGTTCTTTAACCTCTCATTAAACCCTCTATGAAAGCACGAATTAGTAAGTCATAATTTACGTTCTTAGTCAGACAAATCTTCTAAAGGTTTATATCCATCCTAGTTATTTTAGAGAAATAGAAGCAGGCAATTTGATGTGTAAAATGGCACTGTGACCCTTTCAAAGCTTGATTTTGGGTCTCTTGTGTGTCTGTGTGTTGCCTCAAATATAACTCTATCCATATGGGGACAGGGAAAATGAAGGTGAATATATGTGTCCCAGCATATCATTGCAGGATCCAATCTGGGTCGGTTTAATCTTTCAAGCCCATCGTCAGGAAATTTCTCTCTAGCAGAGGGGATCCGCTCCAGCATGAGTCTGAAAACTCGGAAGATTAAACCTCTTATCCCAATGCCTGATGCAGATTGGATCGTGCAAGACAAACTTCATTCTTTCTTGTTGATTACAAAAAAATGGGAACAAGATGGAAGGACTAAAAAAATACCCCAACCCTTCACTGGTGTAAATATTGTTGCAAACGGAAAATTAGGTGATATGCCATTTTAATAATTTTGTTTTGTTTAAAGCACATATATCAGTGACGGCAAACTGTTTTCTTATGGCATGCCAAAATTGTGTGCTTGTGGACTGTCATGCATGGACACGTGAGCATACCAATTCAATCCTCCCTGCCCATCTGTGCATGCGTGTACAACCCCTCCCCAGGTTCCGGAGACTTTCCTGAAGCCTGGGGAGAGCAAACATTCTTTGATGATGGACACTTGACTCCTTGTGTCAATTACGGTAGGTCCTGCATGACAGTGGTCTTGATATTGAGTGCAGTTAGTTACATCTTCTTCATTGAGGGAACCACCTTTCTGAATGTCTTCTGCCCAAACCTTCTCCAGATACTACAATTTTGCAAAAGACTCAGACTCAGCCAGTTATTTCCTGCCTGCTTCTCTCCATCACAGGCTCGGTTAGCAAAAACATAGCCATATACCCAGGCTTCAAGGCATTGTACAACAGCAATTGTACCTAGCAACTGAATCCTGAGAACCATGCAGGATTCTGGACAATACTGTGTTTCCCCAAACATAAGACAGGGTCTTATTTTCTTTTGTTCCCTGAAATAAGCACTTCACCTTATTTCTGGGAAGGTCTTATTATTTTTGAGGTGCAGGAGGTGGTGAGTATGGCCACCTCATGGCTGCTGCTGTTTTACAATATTTTCGGGGGAGTGCTTATTATAGGACATGCACTCAAAAGCCTGATTGGGTTTATTATCCAGGGAGGTCTTATTTTCTGGGAAACAGGCTAATATGAAAACACATCCATTTCCCAGTTCATTCATTCTTCTTTTCAACTTCTGAGTCTGGCCAAAACCCCTGGAATTCCCCAGTGGCTCCCATCCAAATATTAATTCTCCCAACCTTGTTTAATCAAGCACTGAAATTTACTGAAATGTTTATTTTAAACATGACTACAGTGGCGGTTCCAGCAGCCGCTACTGCCAGTTCACTCAGGGATGCACCCCACACGTGTGCGTGCTTGATGCACGCTGCATGTGCATGCACAGTATAACAAAAATTGATCTGCACATGCACAGAAGCAAAAAAACAAGATGGCGGCACCTACGCCACCACCAGGAGAACCGGTTCGGGGGCGTGGCAGGCCGGTTCCAGCGACCCAGGCTGCCAAGCTACTACCAGTTCGTCTGAACCGGTCCGAACAGGTAGGAACCCACCACGGCACAGCCACCAACGAAGACATAGTTGGATGCAAGGATATTTGTGAAGTTGCTCCCCTATTTTGATTTTGCATAAGCAGACAGCCACCTTCCTGGGTTTTTACTAAGTTTGGAAAATGTGGGGAGGACAAAGCCAGCCTCAACCTCTTCCCTACTTCTTTTAAAAATGCTCAGATCGATAGAAAGTAAAGATACCTCTCTCACGTATCTGTACTTGCTGAGTTCCTAATGACAATATCCGTTCCTCAAATTTTATGTTACTGAAAGCTTGATTGCTGTTCACATTATTAATGTGGCCAAGAAGGAAATAGTTGAAGTTTTGCACTGCAAAACTCCGTATGAAATATTTCCCGTTGCTTCTAGGCATTTGCAATAAAAAGCACAGAGCTTCCTCCAAGATTATAGTAGATCTTTTAAGCACTCTCATCTCAGAGAGAGTTCCACCAAACTCAACGGGGTGTACTTAACAGCTCAGTTTGATTAGATTGTGGTGTTGATCTGCCTCTTCCTATATTTTATGTTTGTTTATCTTACCTTTTCCACTATTTCAGTGTAAAAAAATCCATTTGAAGTGCTTTAAAGTCTTTGGGAAAACTTAAATATTTTACTGTTATATAGTGGGGATAACGAAAGCAGATAAATAAATACTGGCAGCAAACAAATCCTTTGATGATGAAAACTAGTTTCCTGCTGAGTTAGTGGGTGCTGTTTGTTTTGATCAAATCATTTAAATGATGCCTTAATTGGATTTTTAGAATATGTTTGTTATTTCATTATTATTATTGGCAGCTCCTTGAGCACCATGTAATGATGGAAAGAGGAGATAGTAGAATAGAATGGAATGGAATGGAATGGAACAGAACGGAACATAATAGAATTCTTTTTTGGCCAACTGTGGTTGGACACACAAGGAATTTGTCTTTGGTGCATGTGCTCTTAGTGTACATCAAAAGACAAGATACATTCATGAAGTGTCGGGGCTGCTTCACTTAATAACCAAGAAAGAAACCACTCAACTCCATTTTGCAGAATTAAAAAATTCTTAATTCTGGTTATAAGTAAATAGAAGCTAAGCAAAGCTGGATCTGAGATAAAAGCGTGCGGAAGCACAAATATCAATGTATGACCCATTCCCCTCCCCTTGGTAACCCCAGCCCATAGTCCAATCCAATTACTCCACAGGTGTCATGTGGGAGACATCTTCAAAAATCATCATCAGGTTGGTATGCCGGACAGTTGGCCTTGGCGGGAAACTCCTCTCCCCGCTACATGCGCAGTAGATGGTGAGAACAACTCCCTTCTTACAGTCTCTCCTGTACAGACTATTTCCCACACCCAAATGCCATGCCCCCCTCCCCGTTTCAATGGCAGCCGAAAAGCAAGCAGCAAAACAGAGGCTGACATCAAGAATCATAAGGTACAACACTTAATGATAGTCATAGGGTACAAATAAGCAATCAGGAAACAATCAATATTAATAGTAAGGATGCAAGCTACAAAGTTACAGTCCTGCAGTCATAAGTGAGAGGAGATGGGTGATAGGAATGATGAGAAGACTAATAGCAATGCAGCCTTAGTGAATATTTTGACAGTGTTGAGGGAATTATTTTAAAATAATTACGAGTAAAGTGAAGATAAAAGTAGTAAGATAACTTTATTGGTTATTGATTGATTGCCAGTTGAATTGAGATGTTGTATCATTGCTTCTAGAGGCATATGGTGGAGAACTGAACACAATTTCACCAAGAGACACTGAAAGATAGATAGGCAATAGAAACAATTTCTCAGTGACTTTTACAAGTTATTTGAATACTTTCCATCATTTGTTATGTCCCTGTTCTTTTTCTGCCTCCTGAAACCATCAGCTTATTCTGGAGCACTGTATAGGATTTAAAATAGTAGTATAACATCCATTATTAATAGCAAGTTCCACCTTTAATAAATAACACCAAATATATTTTCCCAGGAGAAATTAAGCAAAATGAATAGAGATTATTAATAGGGGATTTATTTATGCTGTAACTTAATGTGCAACATTTATATGCCATGCTATTGATAGTCCTACTTTCACTAGAATAAAAACCATTTTTAAAAGTGTCTAGAACAGACGTAAAGGAAACTGAGATTTTTGTTAAGTTTCCTACACTTTGGAAATATAGGTAGTCCTTATTTAGTCACTTTTATTGGGACCAACAACTCAGCCGTTAACCCAAGTAAAAAGTGTGGCTGCACTTATGATTTTCATTTGTATTTCATATATCCTGAGCAGGTTCTTCCCTCTTTGTTTAATGTCATTTTAGATTATTAAATATATTATCTGAAACATGTCACTCATAGAAACAAATGATGTGTATGTTTATTTCTGAAATGAATATTGATTTCAGTTTAAAAGCATCATATTGGGGCAAAAGGATAATTCAGAGAATGCATGCAAAGGGGACCATCTGGAAAACAATAATGTCATGAATACAGATCCTAAAAAATAGTTAGGAAATGTACATCTAAAATAATTTAGAATATCTATATCTATCTATCTATCTATCTATCTATCTATCTATCTATCTATCATCTATCTATCTATCTATCTATCTATCTATCTCTATCTATCTATCTATCTCTGTCTATCTCTCTCTCTCTCTGTGTGTGTGTGTTGTCATTTCCTCAATTTAATTTTGTGTGATTATTTAAATTGGATGCTGAATGAAACATCCTTTTTAAAATTTTTTACTTAGATTTAAAAGAGTCGGGATACATTTCCACCAAATTATAAGGCAACAGGTTATAATCATTTTCTTGGCCCCAAATTAAAATGTATAATTTTAATTGAAGCTGTTCTTCCAAAATTTTAAAATATCTCATAATTTGGAAAGATTATGATGTACCGTGCCATATTCAAAGCCTATGTTTGTTTGAAAACAGTAAGAGTAATTGTGCATTAAAGTTGTCTGCAAATGCATAGACAACATAGTTTCTACAACACCCCCCCCCCAAAGTATTTATGGTTACACAATTATTAGATTTGTTTTAAGTTAAAGAACTGGGGATTGGTAAACACATGGACATATATCATTCATTTTATTTGAGACTTAATGACTTTTAAGATTGGGAATGGATGCCTTTCTGTCTGCAATGACATGCCCTTTAAAAACTACAGTATATGGCATTAAGGTAAAAGCCCATGAACTTTAAAAAAGAACTTTTAGAACTTTCTAACAAATATGGATATTTTCCTCTCCTGTTGAGATCGTGGCCAGCATGTCCTTGAATCCAAGCCTAGCAGGACTTTGCATTAAAATATGATGCTCCTAATTACTCAACCCTGCGATAGATCCAAAGCTATCTTTTATTGAGCAAAGGGAAGTCTTGACAGGTCATCATTTTGAAGAGCTCTAACATCTCTAAAGTGGTTAGGTTAAACATTTCGGAATTTGATCAGAAAGTGAGTTTGACTAGTTTAAGGTAAAGGTAAACATAAAGGTTTCCCTCAAACATATCTGCTAGTCGTTCCCAACTCTAAGGGGCAGTGCTCATCTCCGTTTCAAAGCCAGAGAGCCAACACTGTCCGAAGACATCTCCATGGTCATGTGACTGGCATGACTAAACACCGAAGGCGCAGGGAACGCTGTTACATTCCCACCAAAGGTGTTCCCTATTTTTCTACTTGCCTTTTTACATGCTTATTGCTAGGTTGGCAGAAGCTGGGACAAGTAACAGGAGCTCACTCCGTTACGTGGCGCTAGGGATTGAAACCGCCGAACTGCCGACCTTTCTGATCGATAAGCTCAGCGTCTTAGCCACTGAGCCACCGCATCCCTTTGGCTAGATTACTGTCCTTATTAAAGGCTCCACTGCTGCTGAAAACAAGTTGCTTTCCTTGACTCCTGTCACTCAAACCCATTAGAAGCCGTTGGTTGATGGTCTCCTGGCAAGGAACTGACATTCAGAGCTCTTATGGGTAATCTTCCATTCTCTTCTTCTCCGTTCCACTCACCACTTTCATTGTTCACAGTGGTCATCATCTCTTTTCATTCACAGACATGTCTTCAATCAGTTACAACTGACTTTGGAAGCCTGAGGTGTTCCAGAGAGTGGCAGGGCCTGGTCCATAAATACAACAGTTGATGGCAATCATTCAAATAGCTATTACATAAGTTTGGAAAGTAGTGGAATATATCAAGACTTTTCCCTTTCTCAATTGATTTTTTCCCCTATAGGCAGGCTTTGAAAGTTACTCGGAACAATATAAATTCTAAAACTCTGATAACTTTCTCTGTAGTCTGCATCCAGCATCTGAACAATCATGCTGATCTTTCTTAGAACTTTTTAGTCCTAGGAATAAAAGAATGCCCCTTCTGATACATTGAAAGCCAGTGAGTCAATTGTTATTGCAAGAAAAAGTTATAAGTTATATTCCTCCATGGTGCATTTGTCATTTTCCGTTATGGGCTTCAGCATTGCACATTGATTGGTTTTACCTTTCTGGCTTAAAGATACAGAAGAAAATGGGGGAAAAATCTTCAGAGATAAAAATTCTATAAGAAAAGGGACGGCAAGAAAATGACAGCTGACAATGTGGGATGCTAGTGATTGCATATTTGAAATGGAATTTTGAATTCCTAATAGAAAATTAAAAGGGTGTATGCCAGAAATATTAAAATCAAAATCAGACTACTACTCTAGGTAAGCCTGGGACTTACAAAAATACATACCACTAATAGTGTTATTCATTTCATTTCATTTCATTTCATTCATTCATTCATTCATTCATTCATTCATTCGTTGCCTTATTTGTAAGTCACCCATTCCCAGGTGCTCTAAATCAGGGGTACCCAACCTTGGCAACTTTAAGACTTGTGGACTTCAGCTTTGCTGGCTGAGGAATTCTGGGAGTTGAAGTCTACGTGTCTTAAAGTTGCCAAAGTTGGACACCCCTGCTCTAAATGGCCAACAGTCTAAACTTATAAAATAAAATGCTCCGGAAACCTCAAATATATTTAAATGTATCTTTTTTATAAAAAGCAATGAGTAAAAATGTCACCGGCTAGCCATTCACCCTCCAACCAAATAACATGTTCCTCCTCTCAAGGTGGAACAGGTAGGTCCTCAAACTTTTGAAGAGAAATGAGGCTCATCAAATTCCTACAAGGAGATAATTACGAAGAGTGAGGGCAGCAACTGGAAAAAAAAAAAAAAACCATCCATACCAAGCATCTGGTAGTAGTCATAGAGACAAGTCCTGTGGGAGAAAGAGGTGATCTTATTTGATACAATTGAATGGGGAAATGGCTACAGATAAAGGTAGTCTAGAAGCCATATAAGGCACCCTCACTCAAGGAGAACTGATTGTTGCATGGATTCTACCTCTTATCACTTTATGGAAGGCCTTAACCAACCATGAGATGCAGGAATTCAAATTAGAAGTATTGGAACTATTGAAAACCTTGTCTATTTTATTGTAATTTAATGGACTGTGTTATAATGGGCTGTGAGAATAACAGAAAAAGAGGAAGAAGAATGGCAGCGTAGACCACAATTTGATAAATAAAACTTTAACCCAAAGCAGGAAGAGTGTCAGGGTTCCAAGTCACACCCCCAACGAAAGAAAACTCTGAGGGCTGAGGTTCCTCTAAGTTCCATTTTATTAGAGATGTCATATTGGCACATTTGGGAAAACCCGAATCTGAAAGCTTCCAGGTTTTCCCCACCCAAATGAAAGTTCAAGTCCCTGCCCAACATCATGTCCATCACATGGCCCAATCAGGCACCATCCCAACTGTAGATGCCTCCCAGTTATGGCCCTCCAGGTACAGGGCAAGTTGTCCTTGACTCTCTGAGAAAGGGATGTTATAATGACTATATATCTCCCATACTCCATATAATCCCCCCTCCCAGTTTCCCACAGCATTAAATGTGGGAGGCCTGAAGGCCCAATGTAAAATATGGCTTCCAGGCCTGACAAATGGGGGAGCAATCTCATAATTAATCTACCCCAGTTCTCTGGAATATAAAGTACGGGAGGAAGGAAGCATTTTCATAGTTTCAAACTTTTTTTTTACTGTAGCCTTACAATAAATGTAGTCCTTGTGGTTCTGGTTTGGACCAGAATAATCTAGTTTACCTCAAAATGCTTAGAATAAGATGTAAGAACCTTATCTCAATCATCAAAAGATGATGAGACAATGGTGGTAAAGATAACTATCTTTCAAGAGACATAGTTGGTGGAAACTCTAAATGAGATCTTTCTTATTTGTATTAGTATTCAGTATTTCAGTATCTTATTGTAGGTTCCATTTCTTTTCTATGGAATATTGAGCTGGAGCAAAGAAAGCTATGCTAATTTTCATGAATATTGAATTAATATAATGCTAAACATTTGCTACTTGATGCCCAAAGTTCGTATCCCTTAATAAATAATGTAGCTACTGCGGAATATACAAACAGCAGTTTTGACTATATAAGATTAGGAACAAATTCAGAGTTGCTTGTTAAATCTAAAACCACTGTCTCCACCTTCATTCCCCTCCCCTCCCTTTTTGGGTTTGTGTGGGGGGGGGGATACCTTTCTTTTATTTGGCAGAGGGGGTTAAGAAAAAACATTCTAGGCAACTGTGTATTTACATTCATTTTTTCCATCATCTATTCTCAGATTACCTGTCCCATTATCTTGATTGCAGATTACATGTAGATACATTGAGCCAGCAAAACTGCCACACCAGCACAGCAGGTCTTGGCCAATGCATAAGCAATTAGGCACAGAAATGATCATAATTGAATATTTCAACACTTTCTCCAGCTATAGCTGACAAACCCCTTTGCTAATTTATCTTTCTCTTTCCTTTCTGGAGAAATAATCAATAGTTGTAGCATCAGATAGAACTTAATTTGGCAGCTGGAAAACCCAGATGTCAGGGCCTGAAATGCACCTATTCACTTAAGAAATACATATTTTTGGATGGCTTCCTGCAATCAGGATTTCAGTGACCCATCTTGGCATCATAACACAAGTTTTTTCTCCGTTAAGATCCTGATTTCCTTTTCCATATTAGGCAGTTGTCGAAGATTGTAAATCTTTGGGAGGAAGGGCAAGGGGGAGGAACTGAAATTAGGAAAAGACTGCAATCTCATTTATAAATAAAATTATTTGTCCTGTTTTCCTGAAAATAAGACCTCCCCAGATAATGACGCCAATTGGTTTTTTGAGTGCATGTGCTAAAATAAGCCTCCCCTGAAAATAAGCCTTCCCAAAAATATTGCAATATAACAGCAGCCACGAGGTGACCACACTCACTGCCTCCTGCACCTCAAAAATATTAAGACCCCGCTGAAAATAAGGCCAAATGCTTATTTGGGGGATCAAAAGAAAATAAGTCCCTGTCTTATTTTCGGTGAAACACAGTACATATATAACTTTTAGCTAGTCAATACAAGGACTATAATTATTTTAGTTCAAATATGTTCATTTTATACAAAAGAAACTAATCCAACCTTAGCAGACTCACCTCTCTTATTAAAAGAGTACTTTGTGCAATAGTTTCCATTAATTTCACACGACTCAATAATGTAGAAAATCAAGACTGACTTCACTCCTCTCTGTTTCTGGAGCGTACAAGTTTCGCAGTGTATCTGTGCTTGAATATGTTATTACTCTTGCTAATTAGTCCATTTGCAAAGGGAAATTATGATTGGCATTTACCCTTAAAAATTAAGTGCCAATTAAACATAATGCAATCCTCAAATTTGTATAAGTAGAAAAACTGATTTTGTCTGCTCAAGGTAGAAAGCTGAACTGCAGATACTTTGCTCCAGCAGGTTCATATTGTTCTGGTTGCCCTGTGTGTCAATCCTGGAGTCATCTTTGAGCATCTTCAGGGTTGCCACAGTGAGGTTGACTAGAGCTGGGGAAAAGGGAGTGGAGAGTAGAGATAGCTGGTGGAATATGCAGCCAAAATAACATTCTTCTGGGAACCAAGGAGACTCTCTCCAGCACCTGGAGGGGCAGGGGTGAGATTCTACTGGTTAGGACTGGTCCAGGAGAACCAGTAGCTCCGATGATCAGCTGGGAGCAAACCGGTTCACTCCGACAATCAGCTAGGCCTGCCTGCCCACCTGCCCCTGAGCTATAATGAATGACCTATATTTCCCTTTCTGAAGGCCAACTGATAGGCGCGACAGAGCGAATTCCCGGTCCTCAGCTCTTTTGCACCAGGACTGCAGTAGAAGGTACGTTTTGAAATGCACTGCACACGTGCAGAGCACGGACTTGGTGTGCGCATGAGCAAAGTGCATGCTCAGCAAACCAGTTGTTACATCAGTTGCATCCCACCACTGTGGAGGGGCTTGGATGGGGGGCATCCGGGATGGAGAAAGAGACCTGATTGGGGCATGTGATAATTGTGTGTGATGGTGGGGGGAGAACTTTGGATCTTGAACTAGGTGGGGAAAACCCGGGAAATTTCAGATTCGGGTTTTCACCAGTTCTGCCAATGTGACATGCCTAATAAATCTACACTTTGAGGAACCCTGCCTTGGAGTTTTGATTTCATATAAGCTGTTACTTGGAACCCTGACCCAGTGTGAACCAAGCCAACAATGACTTTGTTCTAAAATATCTTTAAAACAGTGATTCAGCTTTGGTTTAATCCCACTAGTTGACACTTAGATAAAAAGAGGCTTTTCTGATGAATTCCTAGATTGATTTAGTGAAACAGCTTCTGGAACAGCTTCTGAAGATGAATTTTAAAGAGGCATTCATGGTTAATCCTGCATCAGCAGCTAGTGATGCACTGTTTAAATCCAAGTACTGAAAAACCAAAGTTTTCCTGTCTTGGTGATCTAATCCCCACTTCAAAATGGATTTATCCATTCATAACTATTTATTCCAGCGATGATAAGGGAAAGAGGTATTTATTTATTTACTATGGTTTTTTTACATCATTGTACCCCCTAAAGCAACAAATATTCATTCCAATGTTTCAGCAAATCAGCCTCAACTTTCCTTCCTCTGTTTTATTTACCTCATAATCCCTTCAATATAGTATTCCATTATGCTCCATAGAACTTCCCTTCCAAAACAGAGTACATATTAGAGATTCAGTCGTTTCATTGAATGCCATCAGAACATCTCTCAGATTATTTGGCAATGCTTCAGGTGTCATGTAGGACTCAATAGATCTCTATTGTTTAATAAGACACCTTTTTCACTGTGAAAATCCAGAACACAGATGGCAGGGTTCCAAGTAATGCCCCCAATGAAAGAAGACTCCGAGGCTTGAGTTTCGTCAAAGTTCCATTTTATTAGAGATGTCATATTGGCACATCTGGGAAAACCCAAATCTGAAAGCTTCTAGGTTTTCCGCCCCGAAAGAAAGTTCAAGTCCCTGTCCAGCACCCACATGTCCATCACATGATCCAATCAGGTACAATCCAAAATTGGAGATGCTTCCCAGTCACACCATCACAGCTGCAGGGCAAGATGTCCTTGACTCTCTGAGAAAGGAATGTTATTATGACTATATATATCTCCCATACGCCATATAACCCCTGCTCCCATTTTCCCACAGTAGGCCTGAAGGCTCAATGCAAAAGATGCCTTCCAGATCTGACAACAGAATGGTTCCCTATTAATGAGTGGGTTGTTTAAGGCAATTGCATCCTAGCTGAAGAAGCTTCTTGGATGAGAAGCAAAACATCTTTAAAAACCAGTTTTTAAAAAGCACCTTTGGGACAACCATGACCTGGATGACCAAGAATCTCTATAGACAATTGCATCTTCTCTTTCCATTTGCCTAGTGGACATTAATAAACATCTTAGGGGTATTATGTGCATTTGAAATGAAAAGTGCTACTTCTGAATAATTTTCATTTTTCAAAATATGCAGCGTTCTACATTCTACATCAGTGGCCCCTAACCTTATGGGCCCCAGGAACCAGTTTTTCCATGTAGTTTTGCATGCTGCCTGCATCCCGCAGATGGGGCCTTCCTTATTTGTGTGACCCAGTTTCTGGTATGCTGCAGAGGGTCCCAGTCCGCCAACTGGGAGTTGGGGACCCCAGTTCTACATCATCACTGGAGGCCTGTGAAATGGCAATATAACACCCAAGAGGGATGCTTTGCTTTCAGATGGTACACTAATGAATTAGCCTACAGTCTGTATCAGTTTTGCATTCATTGAACGTAAATCTGTTTCATCCACTTTCCATATCAATTTGTAAATCTAAAGGAGGAACAAAAAAAAACAACCATTTTTGTTTTCATCTCTATGAAACAGTTCCTGATTTATAAAATGTTCTTTAATGGTTGTAAATTTCTTATAGCATACATCTTAGCATGAATATTGCGTGACTGTTCTGATCTACTTATTAATTCAAAAGGATTACAGTGGATCAGTTCATGTAAAAATGAAGACTAGATAAAACTCATTTTTCTTGATTCCATCTCTTATGGATGGGTGGATTTCTTGTGATTTCTAGTAATTTGTATCCTAATCCTTCTCGAGAAGGGAGGGAGGGAGGGAGGGAGGGAGGGAGGGAGGGAGGGAGGGAGGGAGGGAGGGAGGGAGAGAGAGAGAGAGAGAGAGAGAGAGAGAGAGAGAGAGAGAGAGAGAGAGAGAGAGAGAGAGGTGTTAAGGAATGCTGCTGAATGAATTACCTGTGTGTGCTTTCTGGATTTGATTTCTGCAGCAAACTCTGACATATTGCATAAGGAGTGGCACCAAATGCCAGTCTCCACTCTCTCCAAACGGCCTGCCCATTTTCATCATATTTACCTGAATGGATATATACTCCTGACCAATATCACTCTTATTCCAGCACCATCCCAACTAGAACTTCTACATTCTGCATATAAATAAAAAATAAACATACATTGTAAGCAATGCATTTATTGCTTAATGGACTTTTCTCAGAAATTCTTTCAGTGCTTTGGGTTGTGTTGTGCAACTGTTATGGAAAAGTCATCTTTGGATATACTTTCATCCCAGTACACCAGCTACTCTTCTGGTCCAATTTAGTGGCTCAATCTTCTTGGGGATTTTGAAAACTGACCTAAGTGATGCTGATAAACATCTCAGTTTAGTTTTAAGTCTTTGGTCCTCCTATCCCAGTTTTTTCCTCTCAGTTAATAGCTGTTTTCCTTGAGACACTGGGAACTAGAACTGAAGCAGAGGTGTTTTGCTATCGGTTCAGTTGAACCGGTAGTGGAATTCAGACCTGGGTCGCAGAACTGGCAGAGACCCGGGCCTGCCACACACCCGGACCTGTTCCCTCATCACCACTGGGCCACCACCATTTTGGTTTTTAGTGACTACACATGCACAATTCACTGTGAATTGTTCTGCACATGCATGAAGAACAATTTACATTGAACAGCGCATGCATGTGCAGCGCACATCTGGGGTGCTCGGGGGTTGCGAACTGGTAGTAAAACCGGCAGCAACCCACCCTGAACTTAGGTATTAAAAAAGAATGCAAAGCATTAGTTTTATATCTATGTTATGTACTCTTTGTCTGTCAGCCCCGTTTCTGGCTTAATATTTGGATAATCTTCTAAGCCTCGCAGATTTTCTATACAAGAACATATTTCTGTATTCTCAAAAGCCCTTATTCCCCTACAGAGGTGGTAAGCATATTGAATATTTTAAAACATCAGCTCCTTTTCCAGGATGTGTGTATAAAAAGCTCAGAAAATATTTTTTGTTCAGAAGTTTGGATCTGGGGAGTCCTCATTGACACTGTAATGACTTTGAATTTCACCTGCTTGCAGTCTTTGAAAAGGGACTTATAAAAAAATTTCTCTCCAAACTGTTCTTACTGAGTAGGTTATTATTTGCATAATATTTTGCAGCCAAGCCTTCGGGGTTACAAAAATTTAATCATGATGGGAAAAGATTTCAATAGGTATTGGCAAAAATCTAGCACTCCTTTACTTGCTGAAGCTTATCTGAAAGTCCCAGAACAGGTTCTTAATATTTTTGGATCTGTTCATGAATATTGACAATCTTGCACATTTTTATCTTCTCTAAGTTATTTCTTAAAGAAAAAGAAAAGAATTATAAACTAGTTCACTCCTTCAGCCTGAATTATAACCTGATATTAAATTAATTCTTTCTGAATTCTGATCAAATGAAGCATTCTTGTTATACTTTAATTAGCCAGTAGCCCTTCTTATAAATGACTCGTGTCAAATGTCCTTTTGGACTAATAGGCTTTCAGAATATAGCAAAATTTAGCAGTTCATACCCAACTTTACGTGTTCAGAGCTGATTATATTTCTGAAGTGATTATTCATTTATTCTGCTGATCATAAATATTGTGAGGGTTGGAAAACTAACAGAAGTTCCCAAACCTACTAATGATGAGTTTCCACTATTTGGGGGCTCTATCCAACATCTGAGAGATGCGGTGGCTCAGTGGCTAAGACGCTGAACTTGTCAATCAGAAGGTCGGCAGTTCAGCGGTTTGAATTCCTAGTGCTGCGTAACGGAGTGAGCTCCCGCTACGTGTCTCAGTTTCTGCCAACCTAGCAGTTCTAAAGCATATAAAAATGCAAGTAGAAAAATAGGGACCAACTTTGGTGGGAAGGTAACAGCATCCCATGCACCTTTAGGACACTCTCAAAATACACGGCAAATATGCTACATAATATGGGAAGATCTAATGCTTAAAAAGAATATTGTTTTATTCAATAAGGAACTTGCCCAAAGACCCTCTTTATTGAATAAAAGACAATAGAAACATGTGGGATAGGCAGCATCACCACCAGATGGATTTTTTACTGGCTGACAAACTGTGCTCAAAGAGTCATCCTTAATGGTACTACATCTACATAGAGGGAAGATTTAAGCCTAGAACTCTTCAATATCTTCATAAATAACTTAGACAAGAGATTAGATAGTGAAGCCAGATGGCACTAAGATGGCAGGAACACCCCAGAAGATAAGCTCAGGATCCAAATAGATCTTGACAGACTTGAACAATGGGCCCTATCCAACCACATGAAATTTAATGTGGAGAAAAGCAAGGTTTTAAACAGGCAGGAAAAACCAAAGTTACTAGTACAGATTAAGCAAAACCTGGCTCAAAAATAGTAACTGTGAGAGGGACTTTGAAGTCCTGGTAGACGGTCACTTAAATGTGAGCCAGCAGTGTGCAGCAGCAACCACAAAAGCTAATGCAATCCTTGGGTATATAAACAGAGGCATAGAATCAAAATCGCAAATCAAGTATTAGTACTGCTTAATAAAGGCTTAGTAAAGCCACACCTGGAATACTGCATCCAGTTTTGGTCACCATATTACAAAAAAAGATGAGACTTTGGAAAAAGTGCAGAGAAGAGCAAATAAGATGATTTAAAGTCCTGGAGACAAAAACATATGAAGAACGGTTGCAGGATTTGAGTTTGGCTAGTCTAGAGAAAAGACATACTGGGTGGGGAAGGGGCATTCCAGTATTTGAGACATTGCCACAAAGAAGAGGGAATCAACTGATTTATCAATGCACCTGTAGGCAGAATAAGAAACAATGGATGGAAGCGAATTAAGCAGAGTTAACAACCTGAAATTAAGGAGAAACTTCCTAGTAATGAGGACAATTAATCAGTTGAACAGCTTGCAGCCAGAAGTTGTAGGTGCTTCATCATTGGAGGTTTTTAAGAAGAGACTTGTCTGAAATGGTATAAAGTCTCCTGCTTAAGCAGGGGGTTGGACTAGAAGACCTCGAAGGCCCCTTCCATCTCTATTCTGATTGACGCCAACTGTATTATTTTGAATCTATGACGGGCACTGACTTTCTTCATCTGGTGTCTGCTGCTAAAATAAGACCTTTCTTTCAAAGCAAGAGACCAATCTGATGAATAACAACAATGTCTTGTAACTTGCCTCAAAAAGATAACTACATGTCAACATTGACTGGAATGTCATATGAGTCATTGATGTATGAGCCCTGGGTGCAATCAGGCAGCCTTTTTGACAGCCCATAAGTAAGTCATAAGTAAGCTTCAAAACCTCTTTTTTTTAAAAAATGCCCTTCAGTTATGGGCAGCTGTCAAGAGTAAAGGGCAGCTATGTAATTATAGGCTTTCAACAAGGACATAAAATATGGGGGAAAAATCTTCATGTCAGAGTTTAGAGATAAAAAAAAATCAAATACCTGCCACCTAAATGCTTCAGCAAGTGAGATTACAGTAAATAATTATAGATAGTCAGGAAGAGTAAAAGAAAATACTGCATATTTTATTCAGGGTTTGTTTTTTTTTATTAGCCTTGCAACAGCAATACAAGTTGTGCTCCAGCTCAAGAGGCTTTCCAGCAGGAGAATTAAAAGTCACCCATAAATAAATGCAAATGCTTGGAAATATAAGTGCCCCTTTGAGTGCTTGGCAGGTAGAGACAGAAAGGCTGCATTTTATTTTCCTTTCTTCTCTCTGAACTTGGTATCGGGATGAACCAGTCAAAGTCTTGCATGATATGAGCACAAAACAAAAGTTTCTGATTAAGAGGACGCAGAGAAAGGTTTTTTCCATGTGTGAGGCATTAACAAGGAGTTGATGTTGCTTGGAATGTTGCTTATTGCTGTTTTTCACCAAATGCCATATTGGGAGCCTCAGTGCCAAATACCGTATTTTATATACCGGAGTATAAGATACATCCTTCCCCCCCCCCCCCAAAAAAAAAAGACTGTGGAAATATTGGTGCGTCTTATACACCGAATACAGCCATTTTTGGCCTCCCAAAGCCCCGCCCTCGCATCCCATTTTTCAAAGCTGTTACATAAGATTCTTAAGTGAAATTGCACTCCCAAGTCTGTTCTTTGCCAGTTACATACATGCTAAAGAGTACCGTAATTTTTGGACTATAAGACACACCAGTGTATAAGATGCACCAAGATTTCGAAGAGGTAAGAAAAAAAAAAAAGTTTTGTCCTCCCTAGCCCACACAAACACTCCACAGGCTTCAGCAGGGCTGGGGAAAGGAAAAAACACCTCAATTTTTGCCAAAAATGGGCCAATTTTTGCAGAAACTGAGGCATTTTTGCCTTCCCCCCAACACCCAGAAGCACCCTGCAGGCTTCAGCAAGGCTGGGGAAAAGCAAAAATGCCCATGTTTTGTCTGAAAAACGGGCAAAAAATGAGCCGTATTTTGGAAAAATGGAGCCCTGCTGAAGCCTGCAGAGTGTTTGTGTGGGCCAGGGAGGACAAAACTTTTTTTTCTCTTACCTCTTCAAAATCTTGGTGCGTCTTATACACTGGTGTGTCTTATAGTCCAAAAATTACGGTACTCTTTTGCATGTATGTAACTGGCAAAGAACAGACTTGGGAGTGCAATTTCACTTCAGAATCTTATGTAACAGCTCTGAGAAACCCTGAAACAGCCTTTATTCCTTGCACTGCTGCCTTGAACTATGCTGTAATTCCTGCAGCATCTCGGAGCTTCAACTTGACGGTCCTCTGCACTTAAATGGTTTTTGTCACTTTTTGACCCACTTAAGGAAAATTTCTGTATTCATCTGAAACAAATGGCCATTTCCATGGAGGAAATAACCCCACCCCCTCAACAAAATAACTCACAGATCATAGTAGAATTAGCTTCATTGTTCCTTAGATTTTTGGCCAAGAATTTCTTTTAGTTGTTAAAGGGACCAGAGAAAGTTGATGAATGGATTATATACATTTTTCATTTTACTTTAAAATGCACTGAATAAGACCATTAAAATATATGCTACACAGGGATGTAAAGATTCAAAACTGATGTTGCACTTGAAACCATCTTTGGGTTCCACCTGGTCATCTCTTACAGAATACTCCCAATTTTTCTATTTCCAATAACCCATTCTCAGAAAAGGAGATTGCTATTGTTATTTTATAGAACACATTTCTACTTACGGTAATTGCATTTTTTTCAAAAGGAATAAGCAAAGCCTCTATCTGAGAACATTCCATGCCATCAACAAGTTGTAACTCCCAGAATTATTATGGGAAGCCACTACAGTTAAACTTGAATCAATCAATGTCATTTTGTAATCTAGCTATGCCTTTTGAATACAGGTGGTCCTCACTTAACAACTGTCCTTTTCAGCAACTGACTGAAGTTATGTCAATGCTGAAAAAGCATCTCTCTCTCTCTCTCACGCTCCCTCTCACTCTCTTCCTCTCCCTCCCTCTCTCTCCCCTTCCCTCTTGAACTGGTGGGTCAAAATGACAAGATTGGGAATAATAAAAAGAGGTCTTCTTGTGTATTATTCATTTTACTTATAAGCATCAGCCTTATCAGGTAGACTAGACAGGAAGCATAGTCAGATGAACAAATTCTTCTGAAGTGTAAGGCTATATTAACAGAATGTCGCCAGTTTGAAAGTACAATTCTCCCAAATTACTATGCACCCCAAGAAATTACTGAGTGTCTCTTCTGAGCCTCTTAGCCTGCCCACTATCCAGAAGCCAACTGTTCAGTTTCTTTCCCTGTTCTCTGGACCCAGTTTCTCAATATCATTTCCACATATCTGTACAATAATGATATCATTAGACATTAGAACGTTGGCAAATTATCACAGCCAGAAAGATCACCTCATTACTAAAATGGCATTTTTCCATCCCAAAGATGTCTTTCATAAGTATGATTTAGCATGATGAGAACAAGTTCTCACTTAAAAGTTAATGCCAGGACCAGAACTCATCAACATTCTTTCTTTCTATATATTACAACTTGTTTCTGGACGAACTTCTTTTTTGCACGTAGAAAGTTGTTGGATTCCAAAAATAATAATAAATGAAGAGCAGTCAAAGGAGTAATTGAAGCTAGGATGGAACTGGAAACTGATTTTATTTGCATCCTGACCTCTTCAAATGTTATTCTAGGAAGCAACATTTGTAGAATCTCTAAGAATAGCATGTAAAAGAACTTTAAAAATCCAAGATCCTCAGCTTTTGCATGACTTTGTTCTGCAGTTACTCTGCCATCTCTGAGCTGTACAACATTATGAGTTTTCTTAACACACACAGACACACACACCACCCTTTTTTTGCCTTTCATTCTCTGTACTGCATGTCCTACTGAAATCAAATTGATATGTGTTGATCTCCTGGGAATATTATCCTACTTCATTGTTGTAAGAGCTGTTCAAATACGAGCATTGATCTTTAAACAGCAAAGTATATAGCCTTGTTAACAGAAGAAAGACTGAAATAAACCGAACTGTTTATTTTCCCTTAATTGACACAAAGGGCAGGTGGGCTCTTTCCCTAGCAGATGCTGCAACCTTCTCAACAATGATTTCTCAGTTTTAAAGTAATAAACTAAACGGTTAAATAGAAAGAACTGCAGATGCATTTCTTTTCCATTTTTTCCCCTTCCTTCTGCTTCCCAGCTGTGATCTGCTTCTTTTCAGGATCAACTCAGCAAACACCTATTACAGTTGAAAGGGCTGTATTTTACATTTCTCTCTTTATTTGGACTAGAGCTCAGATTCCCAAAACATGTTCCGGAATGAAATGAATTGGTTAGTTATAAGAGGAGAGACATTTCCCATTTCTCTCTTTTTGCAACAACACAATCCTCTCTCAGAATTGGTTTTGGTTCATGTTCAGTGGTGGGTTCCTACCAGTTCGGACCAGTTCGGCCAAACCAGTAGTGGTAGGGCGGCCTGGATTGCTTGAACCAGCCCTGAACCACGCCCCCGAACCGGTTCCCCAGTCTCTTCTGCTGTCGCCAGCTTGTTTCTGTCCATACACAGAACAGTTCTCACTCAACTGTGCATGCGCAGCAATGCATGGCGGGCACATGCGCAAATGAAGCAAGCAAAACGCCCTTTCCGCAAACCAGTAGTAAACCGGTTAGGAACCCACCACTGCTATTGTTGCATATCTCAAAATCAAACCCCGTATCAATAGAGAAATCATGATTCCGGGGCTGAATTAACAGATCACACTAAACCAAAATGTGATTTGTTTTCATTGTAGTATTTTGTGTGACTCCGATCATTGTAAGTTGTAAAGCGGGGCCTATGGTTTCAATCGGGAGGAAGACAGAAGAATTATACAGTTTACTATATAAAGAAGAGGGGGGCCCAACCTATTCTCCAAAGCACCTGAGGGCAGGACAAGAAACAATGGATGGAAATTAAACAAGGAGACAGGCAACCTAGAACTAAGGAGAACAATTAATCAGTGGAACAGCTTGCCTTCAAAAGGCATGAAATCCTCTTATCTTCGGTTTGGTAGCGGGAGCGCACGCACCCAAGTGCTCTGCCAGCGAAAACAGTCTCCCGAGCTCCATTTTTGCCTGGGGCAGCCTCCTGCAACCCTCTGCCAGCTAAAACAGAGTTTGGGAGTGCCACCTGCAGCCCTCACAGCCTCCATTTTTAGCTGTGATGGCCTCCCGAGCTCTGTTTTTGCTGGCAGAGGCACCGCGGGCTGGTCCTTTGCTGTTTCCAGGGCGTCTTCACGGGCCAAATCTAAACACCCCATGGGCTGGATCTGGCCCGCCGGGGCTTGAGTTTGACACCCCTGGTGTTGGGCCTCTTGACTGAAGAGAGAATTGGACTAGAAGACCTCCAAGGTCTCTTCCAACTCTGTTATTTTGTTAATGCAAGCTAATTTGCCCCCGTAGTGCTTGCATGCCCGAAACCTAATGAACTAGCAATTAGGCAGTCAAGACTGCTCTGTAAAGTGTAGCTCTCCTTGACAAATGTATGTCATACAAAATAAATAATACAGCTTAAAAGAGAGGAACAGGAATAATTTGATTGGAAATTATCTTACCTTATCTTGCACCATCTAAAATTACCTTGCAATGGACAATTCCCATGCAAAGTACATCATCTATGGAACTTCTGGATGGAATCCCATTTTCCATACATTGAAATAAGATTATATAGGCTAATCCTACAAAGAGAACATAACCAGAACCATGCTTCTTGCTGTAATCAGTATTTACAAAACCTAATTACCCATATAAAAAACCCAGACTCTAATATGACCATCTAGTAAGTGCTTTTGATAGAATTTGCTTCCAAATAAACCTGTTATCATTTCCCCCTAAATTAGGGTTTGGGGTTTATTTTGAAGTGTCCTTTTAATCCTAAATGACACATATATGATCACTAGCACTTTTTTTTGCATATTAAGTTTTTTTTTCCCATTTTCATAGCATATAATCATATATATACTATTACATAGTGAATATCATATTGTATTATTAAATGTTTACATCAATTCATTTTACCATCAACTCCTAAAAACAATTATTGGCTCTTCTGCTCTCCATACACCATATTTGTACCTTATCCATCACTTTCTTCTCCCTCTCTCTTCCTCCTCTCTACCTCCTCTCTTCTTCTGTCATCCTTCCCTTCTCTACTTCCCCTTCCTCTCTCCTTCTCCTCCTTCCCTTTTCCACTCCTCCTTTCTCTCCTCTTCTTCCCCTTTCCTTGCCCAATCTCCTATTCCTCTCTTCTCCCCTTACCTCTCTCCTCTACTTCACACTCTTCATCTCATTTACTTGGTGTATTTCAGCTTCTGAGCAAGCTCCATTTTATATTGATGGTATTTATAACTCCTTTTCAGTATACATATTTAATTTGGCATATATCTTCCTCCTTTAAAAAAAAGAGAACAAAAAAGTATATATATTTAGTAATTGTGCTTTTAAACTCCAGTCTTTGTGCTTTTAAACTCCACGCCCCACCCCGCCTATTTTCGGCCAAGATGTTCACCTGGTTACAATTCCCAGCTATTTTCATCATTATATTTATATAATTATACATCCTTACACGTCCCCAATTTGTGATTCTGTCTTTAAATCTCAATAGTTTCCCATTGTAAGTATATTTCACTAGCAAAATTTTTGTATGACAATGTTTTCTCCAATTCCTTGTGTCAAATAAATATTCTAGCAAGCCTTCCATGGTATTCTGATAAAATTTTCATCTTATGAAATATGGTCCATATGATCCATATGGTTAAAATAAATATGGTTAAAATAAATATGGTCCATATGGTTAAAATAAAAAAACAATCCTTGAATTTGCTTTATGTAGTCACACTCTGCAAGGAATGCAGTGGCTCAGTGGCTAGGGCGCTGAGTTTGTTGATCAGAAAGGTCAGCAGTTCAAATCCCTAGCGCCGTGTAACAGAGTGAGCTCCCATTACTTGTCCCAGCTTCTGCCAACCTAGCAGTTCGAAAGCAGGTAAAAATGCAAGTAGAAAAGTAGGAACCACCTTTGGTGGGAAGTTAACAGCATTCCATGTGCCTTCAGCATTTAATCATGCTGGCCACATGACCACAGACACCTGTTTGGACAGCGCTGGCTCTTCGGCTTTGAAACTGAGATGAGCACTGCCCTCTAGAGTTGGGAACGACTAGCACATATGTGTGAGGGGAAGCTTTACCTTTACTTTGTACTGTGGACATGTTCAAGGTATCAAAAGACAAACAAACCCTCCCCCTCACCTTCTCAGAAGAGTTTAGAACAAATTCTTATTGTATTTCAATTACACCTTACTGTAGAATTTTAATGTTTGTTTTTAATTACTTCCTGAGCGAATAGCTTAGCATATAGTTTAAGGGGCTATTAAGCAGATTTAAATGTCCTTGTTTACAGCTAAGACGCCATGTATTTTGCAGACTGTAAGCTAAAAGCCATAATTAATACAATAAAAAAACCGGCACCATAATAAGGGAAATAGCATCCACAGGTAACTTTAATTTTACCAATAAATAATTAGCGAATGTAAAAACTTCCCAACTTAAGCTAAAGTCATCTTGGTCCCAATAATGAAGTGATTTGCTATTGTATTTTTCCAGTTTGTTTGCTTGTTCTTCAGGCCTGATTGCAGCCTTGGATTTCCTGATAGCATTTCATCCAAGTGCTAACAAGATCTGAGCCTGTTTAGCTTTTGGGGATCAGCAAATTCTAGTACAGTAATTGTGCCAAGAGAGCATACTGCAATAAATGCTTTTCTCCTAAGGACATTCCTTCATCCAATGAGCCAATAGGATACACGCTCATGCACTTTCCATACTTTGGCTATGTGAAATACATAAGACGCTGGAGCTGGCTCACATCACATTATCTTGAATAAAACAAAGCAGATGGCCTTTATGTTACCTACATGGATGAGTGCCTTAATTAAACACAGCAAAGCAACCATCTTAAGCTGGTTATTTAATTATCTAGTTGGCTTATTGCTTTCAAATCTGTATATCTTACGTTCTTGCTGTTAGCAGTTTGATGATGTTGGCCAAACTTTGTTTCTTAGCGAGTTTATACTGGCTAGGGGGTAGCAAAATATTATCTTCTACTTTTTTAGCCTGTGCATATCTGGCCTTTCTTTTCTACTTTTGAGTATTTTTTAAAAAATTGTTTTGTTCCATACAGGTTGTTAAGTGAAATGTGTTTTTTATTTCAATTGTTCTTATCAAGGATTTATTCCAGAGCTAATATATCCAAGCCATAAATATCTACATAATCACTAGGTAAAGGTAAAGGTTCCCCTCGCACATAAGTGCTAGTCGTTTCTGACTCGAGGGGTGGTGCTCATCTCCATTTCAAACACAAAGAGCCAGCACTGTCCAAAGACATCTCCATGGTCATGTGGCTGGCATGACACGGAAGGCACATGGAATGCTGTTACTTTCCTACCAAAGGTGGTTCCTATTTTTCTACTTGCATTTTTTACGTGCTTTCGAACAGCTACGTTGGCAGAAGCTGGAACAAGTAACAGCAACTCACTCCTTTACGCAGCACTAGGGATTTGAACCAGCAACCTTTCTGATCCATAAACTCAGGGTCTTAGCCACTGAGCCACTGCGTCCCTTACACATAATCACATAATCACTAGATAGCAGCAAAAGTTGGGGATTCTGAATCTTTTTGCTAGTATTAGCCACTTACATTTTTGCAGCCCCCAGAAGGTTTGCATAATGGAGTCATTCCCTAAGCAATATTGCATTTGTTTTTTATTTCCCTTGTTCATTTACGAATCCTTGGGATGTGCATATTTATTAATTGGGTTATTTATCCCATCCATATTACGCTTCAAAATGCACTGACGTAGTTCTGTCTATTGTAGAATTATTATTTTTTTCTGTTTCCCATATTTTCAGTCTGTCGAAAGTATAAAAATATTGGGATGAGCTTTTGGAAAAGGGCATGTTTGTATCAGGATCTTTTAAATAGGAAATGCATAAATAAAAATCTTACCCTAGAAGTCTCCTCTGTGAATGTTCTGGAAAACCTTACTAATGGATTGTCCTTTCATTGTTTTTATATACTGCTGTGCCAAAACCTGCCTTGCAGTTTTGTCAGATCTTTTCTTCTGCCAAAGATTTTTTTCTGTCTTCCTACCTTATTCTCAGAACAGTTACTTCAAGCCTGTCTTAGTGATTTTGAGTTCAATTTATTGTTGCAGGTTCACTGGCTCTGAATTTCCACTGGCTCTTCAACTTTCCCTTGATTCGTAACAGAAGGAAAGCAATGAAGTTCTTAAAAAGAGCCCATGAGAATAGTTTCCTCATGTTGCCTTCCAATAGGATTAAATTGATTTCTAGAAAGCCAGAGAGGAACTTGTTGCTAGAAAGATATTTTTGTAGAACAAGAGGTAGGATACTTAGATATGAACGTACAGAGACACAAATATTTATTTAAAGAAAAAAAAGGAAAGAGGGAAAAAACATAGAAATTACAAAATGCAGATACAACTTGGAAATGTTTCTCTCTATCTATCTATCTATCTATCTATCTATCTATCTATCTCTATCTATCTATCTATCTATCTATCTATCTATCTATCTATCTATCTATCTATCTATCTATCTATCTATCTATCTATCTATCTATCTATCTATCTATCTATCTATCTATCTATCTAAGGCAAATACCACTCATTCATCACAAAATCTCCAGAACTGTAAAGCCTACAAACCTGAAATTTGGGATGTATGTTCCTCTTGACTTCTAGGTGCTTGCTAAGAAAGGATTTTTTGAAATGGCCACCAGATCATTAGAATTTCTCATACAGTATTTAACATGCTCTGGAATGCTACTCCCCCTCCCCACCTGAAAAGAACTCTGTTCCAACTGCCAGTTGCTTCACATTCCGTTTCCTCAGTTCAAATTGGCAGATGTTCCACTCCTTCACTCAGGAGCGGTCTCAGGCTACTTACAGTACTAAATGTTACTACCTCACCAAAATGACTATGCCTTCCACCTATGGAACTGCTTCCGGACTCATGGCAGCAGGAATGATGTTTCCATATGTGCTTCAATCACCAACCACTACTGAGCCAATGGATTGAACCGGAGCGAACCGGATTTCTCCTGCATTGCCTGATCACATAGTTTCATCGTGAAGTGCGGGTATCCTGCTAATAGACTAATGTAAGTTAGAATTTTAATAAACATACACTATTTCAGTGGGAAAAGTGTCTCCTTTTTACTTTTAAATATCAAACTGAATTGTCCCAAAGGTGCTTTTTCAAAAGGCACCTGGACTTTCTTTGTTTTTCTTGAAGATGTTTCACTTCTCCTCCAAGGAGGTTCTTCAGTAGACTGAAGAAGCTTTTCAGATGAAAAGCAAAATGTCTTCAAGAAAAAAAAAGTCCAGGTGCCTTTTGAAAAAGCACTTTGGGACAACCTTGATCTGGATGACTGAGAATCTCCATAGATATCAACTTGAATTGGAGCAAATACAGTTTTACAACAATTTAACGCTTCAGTGTTTTCAAAACAGAAAGTCAATTATCAAAGACATATTTCACATTAGCTAAGAAATATATTTATAATAAAGGTAAATGATCTTAGTTAAAGAGCTTAGAACCCTTATTTTAAGAGATCCCAAACCTTGAATATGGTAGGAATCCATGGGAGAATACTGGTCCATAAATACTTTCCAGGTAAAAATATAATCAGAACTGTTTTTCATGTATTTATTGTTATTTATTTATTAAACAAATGTATACATTTGTCTCTCTCACACACACAGTTGCAATTCAGTGACAGGTTTCTTATAGCATCAATCTTATGAATTCTCCAGATTTCTTTTTTCACTATGTATTCAAAATGCACAGTGATAATATACATATGAATGGGTGCAGATGTATGTATGTATGTATGTATGTATGTAGGTAGGTAGGTAGGTAGGTAGGTAGGTAGGTAGGTAGGCAGGCAGGCAGGCAGGCAGGCATGCATGCATGCATGCATCAGTGGTGGGATTCAAATAATTTAACAACCAGTTCTCTGCCCTAATGATTTCTTCCAACAACCAGTTCACCAAACTGCTCAGAAAGTTAACAACCGGTTCTCCCGAAGTGATGCAAACTGGCTGAATCCCACCACTGGTATATATGTATGTAGCATATGTATATGTATGTTAAGTGTTCTGACCCCCCACATCCGTCCAGTAACGAATGCCGAGACAAGCTTAGCTGGAATGCCACAACACTTTATTGGCAGGACTATAAATCTCCGTGGCTGAAAGCCCAAACATGAACTAACAGATAAAGAACCTTGGCAACAACCCAGACTCCGATGGATGTAGGTAACAGCTTCTCCAGCGTTGTTTCACAAACAGTTCAAACCAGATTACTTTAAACGGTTGTGTCCTGCAAGAAGTATCCTCCGCAAAAGCTCTCCTTAAATAAGCTCTTGGGAGGAGCCAAGCCACAACCACCTGGGCTTAATTATCTCTGAGGAGCTTGTCTCTGACGCAATGTTGCCGTCGCTTCTGTGTCCGTCGTAATCTTGCGCCAGGGACAAACTCCCTTAATTCCTCTCCACTGCTCCATGCCTCAGGCACCTCCTGGTGGACAACCAGCCTCTCTGGTCCCTGCTCTGAGTCTGAAGTCTGCCCAGGGTCCTCCATCTCTTCCATAGCCGACTCATAAGGCTCGTCGCTATCTGAGTCCCTCAGCAGCTCCAGCGGATCCTGCTGGGCCACAACAGTTAAGTATGTGTTTGGGTAGATATTGTCTTATCCCGTCTTATCCCATCTTATCCCGTCTTGTTCTATCCTATCCTATCTTACCCTGTCCTATCTTATCTCATCTTATCCTTACACACACTTTAATGGCAACTTTGTCAGTAAGAAAAAGTGCAACACACACATCCTTACCGTGAGCATAAAAACACTTTTCTCCACTTACAAAACAAAGCAAAACATACCAGGGATGGGTCTCTTCCAGCATTACTACCGGTTCAGTGTGCAAACATTTTTGTGCACACACCCTCACACACCCTTGCTTCTCTCTCTCTCTCTCTCCCTCTCCCCCCTCTCTCTCTTTCTCTTTCTCTCTCTCTCTCTCTCTCTCTCTCTCTCTCTCTCGCACAAGCACTTTTACACCTAAAAAGGTTTGCAATGAAAAAAAAAACTTTACATTTTTTTTAACCAAGATTGTTCTATGCATGTGAATAGAACTGGTTCGGGCACATATCCAGCTGAGTTACTTACCAACTCAGCGAAACTGGTCCTGAACTGGTAGGAACCCACCTCTGAAACAAAGCCAATTTCTATTTTTTTTCACGTTGAATGAGGAGCGGTAAAAATCACTTTTCGGAGAACCTGTTTGGCATGAAAAATGTCAAAGTTTCATATGGAGGAACTTCTCAAGTCAATTGTTTGCACTGGGCAATTTGTGTTCCATTTAGCAAAAAACACAGCTGTGATTGTTCTGAGACAGCCATGTGGTTTTGGTTAACTTTTTTGTTTTGTTTTTAAAAATAAAACTTGCTGAAATCTATGGGGGTTCTTTTCAAAAATCCACATATGCCTTGAACGTTTTGTCTTCTTCATCCTGCATCTCTGCTTGTTCTGCTTTCTTGTGATTGCTTTTCTTCCAACGTGTGATTATAGCAAATCACAGGCACTCAAGATGGTTGCGATGGTAGCCTTTAAGAGTCTCCAAAAGGCTTTCTTTTTAAAGTACAAACCTACAGTGCATAAATTTAGCCGAATTCTGGTCAGTGAAAGAAGTTTTTTTTTTTCCCCCTCTAGAGTCAATGAGTGCGCTCTGAAAAATTAGGCTTCAATTTAACTATCTGCAGGATGTATATTCAGAGTTAAATTGTCCTTTGATATTTTTAATGGATACCTTTTTTTTTGGGGGGGGGGGGGTTAAAAACTAAAACTTTTTTTTTTCCTATTTGCAATCAGAAACTCTCCCGGGATTGATAGTTGAAGAATTTTTTTTTTAAATTTAATTTTTATTTTATCAATTTCATATATACATTAACAATTATATGATCTCATAACTGTTATTAATAATATGTATTTATAACATTTTTTCCCTACTGTTAACAATATACTTGAAGATTGCTTTTTTAACATCCCATAGTTCCATCTTATCTTACAACGGTCCTACTTCTTCTTCCCTCCCTCCCTCTTTCCTTCCCTCGTTTCTTCTCTCCTACTCCCCTTCCCTCCCTCCTTCCCCTTCCCTCCTTCTCTCCTTCCCTCCTTCCTTCCCTCCTTCCTTCCATCCCTCCTTTCTTTTCTCCTACATTCCCTCCTCCCTTCCCTCCTTTCTTCTCTCCTTCTCTTCTTCCTTCCCTTCTTCCTTCCCTCCTTTCTTCTCTCTTTCTCTCCTTCCTTCCCTCCTTCCTTCCCTCCTTGCTCCCCTCCCTCCTTCCCTCCTTCCTACCCCCCTTTCTTCTCTTTCTTCTCTCCTTCCTTCCTTCCTCCTCTCCTTTCCCTTCTCTCCTTCCCCTTCCTCCCCTTTACCCTTCCCCTCTTCTTCCCATTCCTCCCCTCTTTCCTACTCTTACATTCTCTCCCATTCTTCCTCTGCCTTTCCCTTTCTCCTATTCCTCTCCAGTTGAAGAATTATTTATAGCTCTGTTCATGTATTCGTTATTCCTCTTCAGAAAATAAATGTCTTGAATAAGGAAGCTGGAGCCTTCAATACCGACCCTTCCTTTTTTTCCCCAAATCTTTACAGAAAGGGTATATTGTGAAAGGGGGGAAAAGAGAGAGTACTAGCATTAATCCATCTTCTTTTCCTCCCCTTCTTCCATTAGCACCATCAATAGTACCATCATTAGTTTTGTGACTACTGAAAACACAAACCAAACCTCCCAGAGGAAAGCTATTGATCCAACACCCTAAGTGAAGCTCTGAAGTCAAAGTATCTATTGTGGATGTGGAGTTAGGGTGACTATGAAGTCATTGTTGAACAGTGAAGCAGCCAAGTTGTACAACAATATATTAGGATGGGGTGGGGTTGTCGGTGGGTGTAAGATGTTCACCTTTTTTTCTCTATGTCTCTTTCTCTTTCTGTCTCTGTCTGTCTTTGCCTCTGTGTGTGTGTGTCTGTCTGTCTCCCCCCTCTCTCTGTCTCCCTCCCCCTCTCTCTCTGTCTCTTTCTCTCTGTGTGTGTGTGTCTCCCCCTCTCTCTTCTGTCTCTCGTTGTCTCTCTCTCCTCTCTCGTCTGTCTCTCCCTCTCTCTCTCTGTCTCTCCCTCCCTCCCTCCCTCCCCCACTCTCTGTCTCTGTCTCTCTGTGTGTGTCTGTGTGTGGGCTCTCTCTCTGTGCCTCTGTCTCCCTCTCTCTCTGTCTCTCGTTGTCTCTCTCTTGTTTGTCTCTCTCCCTCTCTGTCTCTCTCTCTCTGTATCTCTTTGTCTCTCTGTCTTTCTGTGTCTCTCTCCCTGTCTCTCCTTTCTCCCTCCCCCGCTCTCTGTTGCTCTCTGTCTCTCTCTCTGTCTCTCTGTCTCTCTCTGTGTATGTCTCTCGTTGTCTCTCTCTTGTTTCTCTCTCCCCCCCTCTCTCTCTGTCTCTCTCTCTGTGTCTCTGTCTCCATCTCTCTCTGTCTC
Source organism: Thamnophis sirtalis (assembly GCF_051295495.1). Taxonomy (NCBI): domain Eukaryota; kingdom Metazoa; phylum Chordata; class Lepidosauria; order Squamata; family Natricidae; genus Thamnophis; species Thamnophis sirtalis. The sequence goes on from NW_028261390.1 coordinate 14,025,425, forward strand.
TCGTTGTCTCTCTCTTGTTTGTCTCTCTCCCCCCCTCTCTCTCTGTCTCTCTCTCTCTGTATCTCTTTGTCTCTCTGTGTCTCTGTCTCTCTGTGTCTCTCTCCCTGTCTCTCCTCTTTCTCCCTCCCCGCTCTCTGTTTCTCTCTGTCTCTCTGTCTCTCTCTGTCTTTCTATTTGCCTCTGTCTCTGTCTCTCTGTCTCTGTCTCTCTCTGTCTCTCTGTCTCTCTGTCTCTGTCTCTGTCTCTGTCTCTGTCTCTCTCTCTCTCTCTCTCTCTCTCTCTCTCTCTCTCTCTCTCTCTCTCTCTCTCTCTCTCTCTGTCTCTCTCTGTCTCTCTCTCTGTCTCTGTCTGTCTGTAACATACTCCATACTCCTATTTTCATTTGCACCACAACAAAATCCTGTGTGGTTGGTTGGGCCACTCAGCCAATATAATATATTTCATGGCTAAATAGCAATAGCACTTAGATTTATGTACCACTTCATAGTGCCTTACAACCCTCTCTAAACAGTTTGAAAAGCATATTGCCCCCAACAATATGGGTCTTCATTTGACCCACCTCGGAAGGATGAAAGGCTGAGTTAACCTTGAGCCTGGTGAGATTCGACCTGTCAAACTGCTGGCAGCCAGTGATCAGCAGAAGTAGCCTGCAGTGTACTGCACTCTAACCACTGCACCACCATGGTTCTAAAGCAGGCCTAGAACTCATAGTGACCCAATTTCTGGACCAGAATCTTAAGTACTAGATCAATCTGGCTCTCTATTTAATATTTAATGTCGAATGCCACATTAACCTAAATGTATTCAATCCAAAAGGAACTGGATTTTGTTTTGTCACCACAAAAATCTTAGAATTAAACGTATCATTGCAAAACAATGAATTAAGAATTAAACGGATTCTTAAGAAGGATCCATGGATCTCTCGGGGGGTGGGGGAGCATGTCTGTGAATAGAGCTCAGGGACTCTGTGAACTTGGATAGGAAAAAAAGATTGACTTTATTTTTTCAGAATCTTCAACTGAAATGTAGCTTTTCAATCAATAATGCATAAGAGCAACCAAGTAATGTATGGCCTCTAGCTATAAATGTTTGTTGACTTCAGTAAATTTCATTCCCTAAAATTCTCATCCTATCCTAAGACTATTGACTTGTTATTGATTGAATGGATTAATAATGAAGCACATATACAGTCTCTCCTTGTTTAGCAACTGCAATTTGTTCCTGAAATCAAAAGCAAAATGGTCACTAAGCAAACACATGACAGAGGTGATGTGAAGATCATTGGTTGCTGCTGTCGCATTCAAATAAAGATCTCTCTGATGTGCCCTGATCCCTTTTCCCTCCTTTTTTTTGCTTCCTTGCAAAGTTGAGAGATTGTGTAAACAACTTCACTCTCCCAGAGCTGTTTTTTTTTCCTCCTCATAGCACACTCCTTCCTAAGATTGCTAACTACAAATTAACAAATTCAGCACTGTGATCTTAATTAGCTGATTGGTACTTCTCAGCCATTTTTCACTGCTACTTGAAACTGACCAGGCTTTAATCAGTTTTACACTGAAAGCTTTTTTATCAAATGTACAAATTTGGTCATAAATGTCCACATTGGTCCAAATGATGGTTTTTTTAGCATTACTGTTGTATTTATGAACTGACCCTGAAGAAAGTTGCTGCTAAATGAAGAGTGACTGTATTACATATTATATATTTGTTACTTTTAAAATCTTGATAACTGTATTTCAGCATCACTATTACATGGGTAACAAGGTAAAGGTTCCCCTTGCACATATGTGCTAGTTGTTCCTGACTCTAGGGGGCATGCTCATCTCCATTTCAAAGCTGAAGAGCCAGCGCTGTCCGAAGACGTCTCCATGGTCATGTGGCTGGCATGACTAAACGCCTAATGCTGTTACCTTCCCACCAAAGGTGGCTCCTATTTTTCTACTTGCATTTTTACCTGCTCTCGAACTGCTAAATTGTCAGAAGCTGGGACAAGTAATGGGAGCTCATTCCATTAGGCAGAGCTAGGGATTCGAACCGCCAAACTCCTGACCTTTCTGATCGACAAGCTCAGCATCTTAGGCCCTGAGCCACTGATCAGTGTAATTGTAATTACATAAGTATTACAAACAATATCTCAAAGGGATCCTTGGCACAAAAATGATTATGAAACTCTGCCTTAAAACTTAGTGGCGTGAACTGATTTTACATTGATACGCGGTGAGTTATATTAAATTTGGATGAGATGCATTTTAACTCTGAGAGGTTTCATTGACGCTTTTCATTGTGATGAAATAAAGAGAAATGGAAACCCACCGAGACCCTCTGTGGCTCATCGTGGAGAATGAGAAATGCATCCCTTTTCTTCCCCATTGTTTGTCTCCGAAAGAGTTTGTCAGATATTCATATCAAACTGTAAGAGATAAACTATTGCAACTCTCTTGGAACAGCAGCAACAACAAAAGCATTTGAATGTTCCATATGTCATTATAATACTAAATCTCTAGATATAAATTATGTCATTGCCAGAAATGCATCCCTGTGTCATGACAGGCACCAGGTGTTCCATTCCCAGTTGTTTTCAGACAGAGGAAAAAGACCTGTGAGACACTATCACAAATGAAGCAAAACTGATTCTGCCAAGATTAAAACTTCTGTTTAGGAAAGTAAATGCCAGCTGTTGCATAGCGATGGTAAGGTAAATTGTCTCCGTACTGCAAAAAAAATGGGAGACTGCCAAGGCCTTGCTAAAAACTTAAGTGGCGCAACCAGTTGTATGGTTCTTAATAGTAATGGGAAACTTGGTTAGTTTAAAAAAAAACAAAAAACCTCAACTTTATATAGTTTGTATAGATTTTTTTTAGATTTTATTTATTATTTATAGGCCGCCCTTTTCCCTGAGGGGACTCAGGGCGGCTTACAATTCACAGGAAGGGGAGTGCAAGACAAAACATAAGACAATACGTGAGTAAAAAAAAAAATTAAAACAATAAAACACAACTTTCATTCAACATTCGGGTGGGGCGGATTAGAATTTTTATCCCCAGGCCTGACGGGATAGCCAGATCTTAAGGGCTGTGCGGAAGGTCTGGAGGGTGGTGAGGGTGCGAATCTCCACGGGGAGATCGTTCCAAAGGGTCGGAGCTGCTACTGAGAAGGCTCTCCTCCGTGTAGTCGCCAGTCGGCACTGACTGGTGGATGGAACTCGGAGGAGGCCTAATCTGTGCGATCTAATAGGTCGAAGGGAGGTAATTGGCAGACTTTTAGACTTTTTATATCTCATTACAAGCAGCCATATATCTTGAGGCTAATGTGCAATCTCCAGGGGTGTGATTCCTTATTTCCTGCAAGTCTCTAAGTCAGGAAGAATCTACCTGCTTGTGTGTTTCCCCATCCCATTACATCTTATTTGGAATTGCCAATCATCTGTCATACCACATCACTTCCCACCCTGCAGATTGCAGTGTCTTAAAACTAATGTAGTCCTAAATTACATTGATCATTATGTAACTTTATTTTCTACTTCCTTCAATGGTCCTGATTTTAGTAATAAAGCATTGTGGGATTGATTGGTTGATTTGGCAAGATGTTTGTTATCTATTTTGCTCATCATAGCCAAATGTTGAAGCTGAATGGTAGGCAGGAGTCTAGAATAAATCATTTGCCTTGAACCTTTAAGCAGGTAGGGGGAAAATGACATCAGAACTAAAAAAATTAATTAAGGTTGATGGAATGTCTGAGAATTCAAAAGAGTTATGTTGATCAAACGGATCTCAATTGGAATAGAATTTTCTTTTATATTCCTTCTTGCCCTTGAAACATTTAATTGGTTGGTTGGTTGATTAATTGACCGATCAATTGATTATTCATTGATTTGGAGATCACCCAACTTCTAGGAGACTAGACTGATTATAATACTTACAAAAAAGACCAGACAATAGAAAGCATGCATATCTATAAGAGTAAACAATTAGACATATTCCAAAACTGGCAAAAGCATGGCCTCCATCCTAACCTGTACATGTGGCACATTTGAATTTACTTCTGAAACACCTAGGAGTAGAATCCATGCGAATCATTGGAGGATGGAATGCTGTTCTGCAGGGTACATTGCTACAACAGAGAAAGGATAGAATATTCTTTATTGGCCAAGTGTGATTGGACATACTAGGAATTTGCCTCCAGTGCATATTCTCTCAGTATACATACAAGCAACAAAGTGATACCTCACAAATAATAAGATACAAGCATGTCATAATATACAGCAAATAAGAGATAGTCTTAAATCCTTCCCATTTCCGATCATGCAGTCAGAGCTGAAGAAGCTTCTTGGGTGAAAAGTGAAATGCCTTCAAAGAAAAACCAGAAAGTCCAGTTGCTTCTTGGGGGAAAAAAGCAACTTTGGGACAACCATGACCTGGATGACTGAGAACCTCCATAGACAAAAAGGACCCTTGCATAGATCCTTGGGGATTCAAGATGTTTTAAGATGTACAGGAGTGCAGTGCCATATTAACGGCATCGTCTGCCGTTCTTTTTGCACAGAAGGCAAATGGCAAGGAATCTAGCAGCGGATCAGTGATGATTTTCAGGTAGGCCAACACTAACCTTTTGAAGGTTTTCATAACTAAAGATGTCAGAGCAAACGGTCTGTAGTCGTTCAGCTCCTTCGTGGAGGATTTCTTAGGCAATGGGATAATCGTAGAGGGTTTGAAGCAAGAAGTGGTTATATTCAGCGGTTTCTATCCAGTTCGGACGAACTGGTAGCGGTGGCGCCAGGCAACTCCGCCCACCAGCCCGGATGTAATCATGTCCCGTTTTTGACACTCTGTGCATGTGCAAAAGGTCCTGCGCATGTGCGGAGGTGGTGCATGAGCTCACATTTGTGAACCGGTATCAAAGGTAAGTGAATACTTGAAGAAGGAGCATAATATATCTCCACTGATTTATTAAAGCTGGGAGTGAAGATGAGGTTGCACTGCCTAAGACCTGGGAGATAGCATGGTTTAATTGACAGGACCTGGAGATAAACTATCAGACAGATTACCGGGTCCTATAGAATCCAGTGCCCAAGCTGGTTAACAGGAATCAGTTTAAATATTGAATATACTGTCATTGATATGAATAATAATAAAGCAAAAACAATAGAGTCTGTACTGGGTTTAGAAGAGGAAAAAAAAACCAGCAGCAATGGAGATTTGTTCTTAAAAGCATAGAACTAACAACCCTTAAAAAGAGCTTTAATAAAATATACTGATGAGATTCATACTTTATCATACAAATCCCTTTTTTAATCTATTGGGGTATCACCTTAGATTATTTATATATGTGTGTACATTCACTGAAATTGCAATTCTTTTGTGATAGTTTAAATGCAATAAATGTGTCCAATTTAGTAATGCTCAAATAGCATATTAATTTCCCCCATATTTTCTATTTCATTTCTATTTAAATGAACGGCTTGCCTTATTAACGATCACACTAAAATATATATTAAGCATTAATAGCTCTATTCTTGTTGCACATTTGTTAACCGATTTCAGTCTAAGGAGATAATTTAATTTATTGAAAGCTGTGACTCTGAAGTCTTTCGTCTGTAGCTTTCTAAATGAAATTTATACGTTCTGCCAGACAAATTGCAGAGATTAAATGGAAAAATAGTACAACAACACTAAGAGCTGGATTATTTTGTCTAGGGGAACGTGCAGGTGGACGTCTAGGGGAGCTGCAAATATGTATAGCTGATGTATATGAGGTGCCCCTTAATACATTTTGCACTGGTACAATTACAGTAGAAGGGATTGCATAAGTCCTATCCTGTGCATTCTGAAATCAAAACTGAAAACAAAGGACAACAACTCTGTTGTCTCCGCAGAGACAACCTTCCCTCCTTCTTCTTCCCCTCCCCATCCACACCCCTTCCTCTTCCTTTCCTCTTGAAGCAGTCAGATTAAGAGCAAATTAAGCAAACTCAAATTCCCAACTCAATGAAGCTCACCAAGTGGTTTAAAAACTCATCTAAAAGTCTATAGAGATTCTCAGTCTTCCAGGTCATGGTTGTCCCAAAGGTGCTTTTTCAGGAGGCAACTGGACTTTTTTTTTTCTTTGAAGACATTTCACTTCTCATCCAAGAAGCTTCTTCAGCTGTGATCGGATGGTGGGGAATGGAAGGATTTATATTCCTTGCAGACAGCTGGTCATTTGCATCTTTTTAGAAGGTCTTTGAAGCACTTGGGGGTTTATCTGTGTCCTCAGGGTCACCTAAGTAGATCTCCTGGTTCCTGTAGTTTGATTTTTCCTCTGAAAATCCATTCCTACTTGCACACCATTCCAAGGGTATTCATCCTAAATTGTATAGCGAAAAATCTGTAGAGATTCTCAGTCACCCCAGTCATGGTTGTCCCAAAGGGGATTTTTTTTTTCAGGAGGCAATCGGACTTTCTTGTTTTTTTTCTTTTGAAGATGTTTCACTTCATATCTCATCCAAGGAGATTCTTCAGAATCTCTCTTCTTTTCTTCAAAAGAAAAAAAAAAAAACGAGAAAGTCTGGTTGCCTCCTGAAAAAACACCTTTGGGTACTCCTTTAAAGCCTCACATACCATACAGGTGTTTGTGAGAAAAAAAATTGAGAGGGGGATTAACACTAGGGAAGGCTGAAGTGCCAGAGATGGACGGATGCATTTTCTGCTAGTCCTAAAGTACAAGTGTATGCCTCTCTCATTCTCTACGGAAAAAGCAAACTGTTATATTAGTAGGGGGGGCGGGTTTGCTGTGTTCCCCTCATGGAATGGCAGCAACTTAGTTTCTGGAAGTAAACAAGATAAATTGTCTCTCAACCCAAACCATCAGAAACCACTGTACTATTTTGCTTACTAGCAGGTCTGTATTTTTTAAAATAATCTTACTTCCTTTCAGTGGTGGAATTCAGCTGGTTCGCACCACTTCGAGAGAACCGGTTGTTCACTTTCTGAGCAGTTTGGCGAACTGATTCTTTGAAGAAATCAATAGGGCAGAGAACCGGTTGTTAAATTATTTGAATCCCACCACTGCTTCCTTTCCTTAAAGTAACTTTTCAAAGGGCATAGTCACGAACAATGCATTTTTCTCTGCACCATTTAAAAAAAATGATTTCCATAATTGGATGAACTATATCTTATCTTAGAACCTACAGATTTCATTCAAAAGGTTATAGTTTCAAGCCATCACCTCTTAACAGTTCTCATTTCACTAAACAAAGTCTCCCAACTGCATATGTAAGTTTTAGCCAAAAGAACAGCTTTATTCTTAACAAAACTTTTTTTTTTAAACCCAAGTTCTATTTGGGTTCATACACACATTAACATTAGATCAAATTACCATTTTATTTGATGAAAAAAATTTCAGGCAAGAAGGAGCCCCCAGCCATTTAAAATATTAAAATAGTTTTTAAAACTTGAAAGATCAAATATCAATAACAGGTATGTTATTGATAGGGGAAAGAGTAATATCGCACACATCATAATGTCAGCATATACGTGATGCAAATTACATTATATACGTTCATTTCATGGGCAACTAATACAAATTACTTTATCTGCATTAATTATTAATTAATCATAAAATAGCCATACATGGAATATTGTGGATTCTAGTGGATACCTATAACCAGAGGTGGTATTCATCCAGTTCAGACTGGTTTGTCTGAACTGGCAGTGGAAATCATGGGCCACCCATACGCCCCGGTTCTATGTTGTCCTATTTAGGTGTGTGCGGAAGGGATGTGTGTGCCGCGCGAACTGATGATAACAAAATGTGAAACCTACCACTGCTATAACCTAAGACAGTATTTCTCAACCTTGGCAACTTTAAGACACGTGGACTTCAAGTCCCAGAATTCCCCAGCCATCTATGCTGGTTGGGGAATTCTGGGAGTTTTCATCCATGTGTTTTAAAGTTTCCAAGGTAGAGATATACTGGCCTAAGATTGGTTTGTATTTGCAGTCACCTGGAAAGAAAAAAAGAAAAAAAGGAAACATAAAAATTGAACTGTCCCTTTAAAAAGAGTCACTTTTTAATATTAAACTTGGATAATTAATTGGTTGTTCAGTCAAAAGGCAGGTTTTCAACAAC